>NC_063062.1:36532727-36832727 GCF_018812025.1 Megalobrama amblycephala | reverse complement strand
TTTGCATAGAGACTCCGCCCACATGCTCTTCTGATCGGCTGTGATTTTGCAACGATTTGGTCGCGAGTGCAATGCGTTTGCAGAGACTCCGCCCACGTGCTCTTCTGATTGGCTGTGATATTGCAATGATTTGGTCATGAGTGCAATGCATTTGCATAGAGACTCCGCCCACATGCTCTTCTGATTGGCTGTGATTTTGCATTAATTTGGTCACGAGTGCAATGCGTTTGCAGAGACTCCGCCCACGTGCTCTTCTGATTGGCTGTGATATTGCAATGATTTGGTCACGAGTGCAATGCGTTTGCATAGAGACTCCGCCCACATGCTCTTCTGATTGGCTGTGATTTTGAATTAATGTGGTCACGAGTGCAATGCGTTGGCAGAGACTCCGCCCACGTGCTCTTCTGATTGGCTGTGATTTTGCAATGATTTGGTCACAAGTGCAATGCGTTTGCATAGAGACTCCGCCCACATGCTCTTCTGATTGGCTGTGATTTTGCATTAATTTGGTCACGAGTGCAATGCGTTTGCAGAGACTCCACCCACGTGCTCTTCTGACTGGCTGTGATTTTGCATTGATTTGGTCGCGAGTGCAATGCGTTTGCAGAGAGACTCCGCCCACATGCTCTTCTGATTGGCTGTGATATTGCATTGATTTGGTCGCGAGTGCAATGCGTTTGCATAGAGACTCCGCCCACATGCTCTTCTGATTGGCTGTGATTTTGCATTAATTTGGTCACGAGTGCAATGCGTTTGCAGAGACTCCGCCCACGTGCTCTTCTGATTGGCTGTGATTTTGCATCGATTTGGTCGCGAGTGCAATGCGTTTGCATAGAGACTCCGCCCACATGCTCTTCTGATTGGCTGTGATTTTGCATCGATTTGGTCGCGAGTGCAATGCGTTTGCATAGAGACTCCGCCCACATGCTCTTCTGATTGGCTGTGATTTTGCATTAATTTGGTCACGAGTGCAGTGCACTTGCAGAGAGACTCCGCCCACATGCTCTTCTGATTGGCTGTGATTTTGCATTCATTTGGTCACGAGTGCAATGCATTTGCAGAGAGACTCCGCCCACAAGTTCTTCTGATTGGCTGTGATTTTGCATTGATTTGGTTGCGAGTGCAGTGCATTTGCAAAGACTCCGCCCACACAGTCTGATTGGCTGTGATTTTGATTTAGTCATGTCTCGTGGTTGTGCTGGAGTGGACAGACAAACTGCTTGTCGCTGGAATCTTCTCGCATCACATCCAGTTAGAACAGCTGCTCGGTGAATGACAAATTGCCTTCAGAGATCGGCTCTCATTCACTGCATCAACGGCAGACAGATGTGCTTGTACACCGCACAATGGTGCTTAATTGGTTACAGCACATATCATTTTGCTCAATGCAGTAATTTCTAAACACATGACAGAGTGACAAGTGCAGAGATGGCCTGAGTCTACAGCACCACTTCAGACAACATGAAGAGATACAGAAACAAAGGACCATTCAAACTGTTAAACAACTGCAAGTCCAAAGGCCCACGAGAGACGCAGCAACAGGACACTCCTGCAGCCTCACAGCGCCTTGAGCCAATGACTCGCTTTAATAGAGCAGCTGCTTTCCAATGTGAAGCTTCATTCTAGAACCACAGATTCACTTCACACTCATGCACAGAACATCAAATGTTTACTGTTCGAGCATGTAAAAGCTCTCCAAAGTCCCTCCAGCGTGAGTTAGTCTCTATATCAGTGTTAGTGTTTCTGAAACGCCTCCATCTTGAATTTTCTTCACAATATTCCTCATTTAAATAATTCATATGCAGAATAAAGGGGTGGGGCCTGGTTGAGTTGCTATTCCTGGCAGGTATGATAAGGGGCAGGACATTTCCCAAACACCAATCACAATACACTGCTCCAGCCGACCAATCAGAGCACATTGTGCTTTTCAGAAGGCGGGGCTTCATAGAGACAGGAACTAAACAGAGCGTTACTGACAGACTGGGAAGAGAGGAGCTGCAACAATGGAGAATATGAGGAAAATAATCAACATTCAAGCAGGAAAACCTGCTTTAGTAGAGCACAAAAACCAAAGACTTTGTAAAATAGCATAATAGGTCCTCTTTAAACCATTTTTATTCACTCCAAAAACACCTTAAACTTACAGTAATATACAGGTTTTACTATTCTACTGTACAGATCAAAGGTTGCCTTCATTCTTTCAAGATTATAAGGGGGCTTTTTCAGCTCCGCTCTTACAAAGATAACCATCTTAACTGTTCCTATTCCTCATGGAAGAAGAAGCACTGAACATCTGGTGGCTTTTAACCTGCAATGACCAAAAGTACAATAAAAAGGCACTGAAAACCATGATATATCTGCTACTCGTCACTTTTGGACTTGCTACAAGCTCAAAAAACGAATGCGATCATCCATCCGAGGGTTGATTATCTCACAGCCATTGAAAGTGCTAAGCAGAGACTTTAGTCATGATTCAAGAAGCAGTTATTGCCGATTACCCATCAGTCCACTGACCCCAAACAGATTAGGATCAGGTTTGATTACCAACTTGACTGCGTTTGATTCAGTTTATGGTTAATAAAAGAGGGAGGAGGACATCAGACTCTGACTTATCATCCTCAGAAAACTTTGCCGTGCCTGTGGTTTTCAGGAAAGTCAAATGATGCAATGGACATGCCTAATAGATTATGATCCCAGGAAGGAAGTTGGGTTCAGCTAACAAACTACAGACTGCCAAAAGGAGGGAGAAGTAGACATTATGTCTGAGAAGACACCAGCTTCATTTTTTGATGGTTTTGTGGGAATGAGACATGCTCAGTTGTTCTGAATGGTCATGTAAGAGATTGGTGTCATTCTCAGACTGTTAAATGTGAAAAGTTTGCGCTGAAAATGGGATTAGGAACATTCGTCTGGGCCGAATCGAGCCTATTTTTATTCTCAGGGCATGTTCTTTGGCAAATACTCAGAAGTTACATGCCTAGTCCATTATGGGCGAGACACGCTGAAAAACATTCCACTGACTTACTGACGCATTTTTGGACTTTAAAAGTCAAGATGGAGATAAAATACTTTCCTTACTTTATTGATGCATTGTGCAAAAGACGCTATTTAAAAGATTATTTGACTTTAGAATTAAAATGTCCTGAATTTATTCACTCCCATGTCATCAAAGACGTTCATGTCTTTCTTTTTTCAATCAAAAAAAAGGTTTTTGAGGAAAACATTCCAGGATTGTTCTCCATATAGTGGACTTCACTGGGGTTCAACGAGTTGAAGGTCCAAATGTCAGTTTCAGAAGAGAAAACCATTGAGAAACCATTGATCATCTAGAGAAACCATTGATCATTTTCTAAAAAAAAATAAAAAATTATATACTTTTTAACCACAAATGTTCGTCTTGCACTGCTCTGTGATGCTCCACGCATGACATAATCATGTTGGAAAGGTCACATGTGACGTAGTTCCTCGTCTGGGATCATGTAGAGCTCTTTGAAGCTGCACTGAAACTGACATTTGGACCTTCAACCCGTTGAACCCCAGTGAAGTCCACTATATGGAGAAAAATCCTGGAATGTTTTCCTCAAAAACCTTCATTTCGACTGAAGAAAGAAAGACATGAACATCTTGGATGACATGTGGGTGAGTAAATTATCAGGACATTTTAATTCTGAAGTGAACTAATCCTTTACTAATACTCAAAAGTATTGAATGTATAGAATGACCATCTTGATCCATTGAAAGAGTTATTAAATACACCAAGTTGCAATAATCTGAACCATCATCTCAAGCAGAATGTGAACTATTTAAACTATTCAGAAATGACAATCCTACGCACGAACTGACCTTCGGGTTCAGAAAAATGCCAAGCACGTCAGTAATAACCTGACTGAAGGGGTGGAAAAATGTTTTAAATATATTATTTGTATTTTAGGCAAATTAATGGGCAGCGAAGAAGAAGAAAGCAATGTGGTTTAAGAACTAGGTTAGTTTGCTTACTGCCATTAGGGTTTTTGCTCTGAGGGTTTGGTGAGAAAACCTGATATTTGGGTTAATCCTTTTGCTCTATTGGACGACTTAAAAGGCAAAGTCACTTCAAATTAGGGAGTCTCCGCATATTTCTTCAGACGCTGATCCCATCTAAAACACATTAGCAAATCTGCAAGATTAAGTTCAATATGTACCGAGCTGACGAAACACCATTTTGACTCCAGACTCCAGACTGGCTGACTTGACCAGCCACCAATGCTCCAGGGCCTTAAAAGTGCCACTTAAAAGACTATTATAGAAACATCAAATTAGTCCTTTCTCTGAAAAGCCACAGTCTGTGGGAACGCACAGTCAGTAGGAATCAATGCCAAGACTGTTTTTACTAAAGACTAAAATTAGATGGATGTCAGCTTGAGACTTATAGTAAGCAGTAGCTTATTGCATTAAAATCACCATCTTCCACAAATCCAAGTCAAGCCACCTTTATTTCAATAGCGCTTTACACAATACAGATTCATTTAAAGCAGTTTTAACTGGAAAACAGATCAATGATGCAAACATAATTCAATTCCAGATGTTTAAAGTTCATGCAAAGGTGTGGCATTTATGATGCATTTACGATTATGACACGCAAGTCAATAACATTCATATTATCTGTAACTTCATAAACACAGAATTGGTTGATGAAACTGTTATTCCAAACTGCGAAAGTCACAATTCCAATGCACTTATTCAATTATAACCGCACAAACCTCAAGAGCTGGAGAGGAATTATTAGTATTTATCAAGTATGTGTTAATCTCTGGAATTATCAAGCAACTAACATGAAGATGATCTCTTATATCATGCTCCTCAGAAGCATTATAGATGATAATCGCCACTGTAGAAGTTCGCCGGTCACTGCGGTTTGTTAAATGATTAACTGACAGACAGGAAGAGTGCTCTTCTTTCAGCAGGTCACTTTCCAGCTCACCTGAGGCCACAGAACAATCCCAAACGCCATCGGCCCAGCCAGACTGCACTCAATTACTTATTCACTAAAACACTGTACCTGAATATTCGTTAACAAGTAATTAGCCTTCATTGTAATCTGGAAGGCAGTAAAGACTGATAGACAAAGCCATGCTCTGGATAAAAAGACCGCCAACTAAATCAAGATAACGGATGTGTTGAAATCTACTGTGCTGCCCACCTATGAGGTTCAAAGTTCTGAGAATAAATGCATACATAAAATGTTTATTTAGTTTTTGTTGACTTCATGCAACTAATTGTAATGCTACTATTTTTTTTTTATTTTATATATTTTTTTAAAAAAATTAAAAAATAAAATAAAATATGTTATATATTTTTATTTTATTTTATTTTATTTTATTTTATTTTATTATTTTTTTATTTATAATTTTTTTATTATTTTATTTCATTTTATTTTCCGGAAAGCCTGGGCGATAAAACGGTATCGATATTTATCGACGGTACGTCTTAATCAATAACGATAGAAAAAATGTTCGATATAACTCTCGATAGAGTTTCACTTAAATGCATTAAAATGTAAACAGACATGCAGTTCGGTTGCATGAACAACTCTCAAGCTCGCTCCGTCCCAAACAGACGCGCTACGAGTGACACGCAAACAAGTTGCGCAATCAGAGCATGAGATCAGAAGACACAAACACATGAAAATGAGTGCTGTACCTGCTGGCGACCAGAGCTGGGTATAACGCACTACTGTATTCTAATTACTTTTCCTGATAACGCAGTAATGCAATGCATTACATTTTAAATTTAAGTAATCTGATTACAGTTACTGATGTCAATAAAATCACGTTACTTGCGTTACAAGAAAAAAAAATAAAAAAAATAAGGTAAAGTGCATTTCTAAAAGAAATCACGCGTCATTATGAATCACCGGAGAACGCGTTGAGGAGGAGGATACCCGTGCCCAAGACGAGAGCGATCCAACCTCGCCTAAACAAGCTAGATTGGATTTCTGTTCAGGATCGGGAGGGAAGGTAACTTCTGAACAATAGCCTACTGTTTTCAAATGTTATTATAAATGTTTTCAGCATTTTTTCCTGTCTTTAATGCAGTTACATACAAACATAAACACAGTAAAGCTACCACACACACATGCATACCTACAGATGATTAACAAATATTTAAGTCAAGTTGCTGTTTTGACACTACTGTAATATTTTTGAGTCAATATTAAATTACGGAAAGAACTTTGAGTTTTCAGTGGTGTATTTTTGTAGGTTTTATAGGTTTTCAAAGTAACTTGAATGCAATTAGTAATCTGATTACTTTTTACATGCAGTAATCAGTAATGTAATCAAATTACAATTTTAAATGTAGTAATTTGTAATTTGTAGTGGATTACTTTTTTTGAGTAACTTACCCAACAATGCTGTCGACGAGGAGCTCGTTAGTAAAAAGGGACATGTCAGCTCGTCAGTGTGGCAGTTTCATGGTTTCCTAACGTCTTACAGTTGATCTATTTCAAAGTTCGTCTCGAGAGAGCAGTTGTCATGTCGGTATTAACAGCTGCACAAACAGTGCTTTCAATCACACACTATCTTTATTTCTGTGGTGCAGATATTCAGCTTATCACAGAAGAACTGAGATAAAAGTTTATAGTTCAGATAAAAGCTTTTGAAAGAAAGTTGAACACACTGGAAATGACGCATTTATCGATTACATTGTTTCACCACCAGGTGGCGACAAGTGAGTGTTAAATTTATTTGACGTTGAAACGTCATTAAACAGATTCTTTCAAATACTCTGATTCATCCAGTAACAAAACAAGAGCGTGTCATTTCATCATGCATCCAAACAGTTTTTTAAATAATTAATTCAAATATATTTAAAATTTTAAAATAGACCACAGCACTTAATATTTTGTCAGAACCTCTAAATGTTATTTCGTTTAGTTGTCATTCAGAATGGTGATCTCGGTTTGAAACAAACAAAAAAATGTTCTAATTTTATCCAGAATTGTGCAGCTCTAAGTTTCTTTAACACTTATTTATTTAATCTTAATATAAAATATAAGAAGGATTTGTTTACATTTTATTTTGCTTTGTTTTAAAAATTATTTGTTGTTTGCCTTAATTAAAAATGCATTGGTTAAATTCAAACTTTTTTTTCCTACTAAAATTCTCAATAATTATCGATACCGATCAATAAACCATTATATTGTGATATATTATATTTCTTAGCTGTATCGCCCAGCCCTATTATGCATTCTCATGGAAATTTGTCTTTAACCCCCCACAGATTGTACATTCATACACATCTTATTCATAACAGAAACATAATACAGCCATAACAGAAATAAAACACTAATATCAACAATAATCAATATACATCGATTGAAATTGGGACAATGGACTTGTTAAAAATATTGTCATTGCTCTATGCACCTTATAGCACCTTCCTTTTTCAAATTCATTTTTAAAAAAAGTGGCATATTTTATATTATTTTGTGACATTAATTTAAAACAAACCAAACTGTAGTACACCATGTTGCTTGTTAAGACTTTTTTTTAAATATTGTGCTGTTTTTGTAAGCATCATTTTGCTGATACAATATATACTGTAAGTTGTTTTGGATAAAAAGACCATGCAAAATACATAAAAATAATACATATATTCATATTAGCTACACATTCAACAACACAGTAAGTACAGGTATCTGACATCTAACTTTTGGGGTTAATTTATATATAAAGCGCCTATATGGTGCCTAAAAATACCGGTGCAAACATATGCATACGCTAAAAATACTGCACTGGCCAAGCTGTAATTCAATCTAATAATAACTGATCTATACGAGCATCACGTGGAAAGATAATATATCATTAGTGCTTAAAGAAACCTGGCAAACGTGCAAATTACACGCACATTAAAGATGCATTAGTAACAACTTTATGTTAGTGGAAAGTTCCATTCCGTCAACAGACGCGCGCACATTCCTCTGGCGCACGCGCGCATATGAGCGCACTGTGAAGAAGTTGAGTGAAAAATCATTCAAATCAGTGAAAGAGCACGGGGAGAGTTACCTCAGCACTTTGCCAACCGCCTGAAGGACCATTTTACAGCTTAATCCGTTTTTAGGAGACCTCTGAGCGAGCGCGCTGTCTCCGGTTATGGTGTGATCTCCGACCATGTTGCCAAACGCCCGGGTTCACGGTGATGACGGACGCGCTTCTCAACGCGATCATAGATTCTGCTAAAGTCAGTCCAGAGTTTGCAGGAGCGTTGCAAGCAAAACAGTCGCTCTGCTGCGCTTCTCCTTCAGCTGAACTTCCAGCCAATCACAGAACAGATGGGAGGAGCCAAGGTGCAATAGTTGGAATGTTAAAAAAAAAAAAATCATCCATGTGACTCTCAAACACACACTGGATGTAGAAAACAATGTGCTTGGGTACAGTAAAACTGGATTTCCTCAAAAAACTGCAACAGCATTAACTCACAACTGGGGAACAAACATTTATGATTCCAATAGTTATATTGCAATAATATAATGCAGAAATATTTTGTTTTCTCCTTATATACACACATCAAGTATTTGAGTATCTTATTTACAACTTTCAAACTTTCATTTATCAACCATTCAAAGGCTAAACTATTTCCACCATTTTATATATATATATATATATATATATATATATATATATATATATATATATATATATATATATATATATATATATATATATATATATATATATATATATATATATATATATATATATATATTTTTTTTTTTTTTATATATATAAAACATAATACTTAATAGTTAATAACATGACACTTACAAAAATGTTATTAAAGTTCAAATTATGGATGTACACATTTTTTATAATTAAGGTGCATTAACTGGTCACATTTATAAATCATAAATCAGTTTGTTTAAATAATAAAATGTATAAAATATCAAATATACACTGCCCTCCAAAAGTTTGGAAACGCCCTAGAAAAGTACTAAAATAACAAAATTGAAAAAAATAAAAATAAAAAAACTTAACTAATATTAAAACAGAAAATATAAAAACTAAATTTAAGTTGAAATATTAACAAAAACTTTAATACTATATCAATGACACTTTAATAACACTAATATGGGGTCATAAAAAAAAAAGAGAACGAATAAAATGTTGTTTAAAATACTTTAATATTGCTAGAACCGCTTGATATGTCAACGACCCATGAAAGATTTCCTTAACAGGTTCCTTCGCAGCATGTTTTGACGAAGTCGTGACGTACTGGAAGCTGCTAATGTGCAGCAATTCGTGTTATGACAATGTAATTTACAGTGGAACATCAGACTGGAATTTTTCTGCAGAGCTTGAAGGCATGTTCAGACTCGACACTAGAAGGGCCGGTCTGGCCCCAGGACTAGTATTTTAGTCATCTAACAGCATGCCAAGACACATGTTAGATAGAGACTCGCAGGCTCCGCGCATCTTTAGCATTTCTGGTAATATATAAAATAAAAATAAGCATGCATGCGCTATTCATATACAGAATATACATAGAAGTCACCATACACCACTGCTTATTTTTAGCTGAAACACATTAATCTAAACATTTCAATTATTACTGCGTGAGCCTTAAAAGGTCAGCCTGAAATAAACGCTGGAAAAAAGACTGGAAAAAGTGCTTACTAAAATGAGGCACGGACGTCAGGTTGTACGTGGGAGCGGTGAAAATAATGAGGGCCTGTGTGAGCGGACGGGAGAGGGGCCTGACGTGGACTAAGAGCCTTCACAGGCTGCGTTTGTCCAGGGGGGCAAAAAAATCCAGGGGCAGGGAAGCAGACGGAGGCAGAACAGAAGATTCTTTCATTGCCTCTACAGGTGAGAGAAAATGAAAGGCTAGCTTACGAAAGCAGTGACGCAAACGTGTAGACGCCGAGTGCCTTGAATGTTTTCTTAGCAACTTTAGTGCTTTAGGAATGTAAGATAGGCACCTGCCTTTTACCTCAGAGGACCAAAATATCTTGGATATATATTTAGTTACCAAGGATCTTTACTTCTAAAGGTGGGGTGAAATTGTGAGTCACTTTCAATCCAAGCATCTTTCTGTTGGCAAATTTGATGATCAACTTGAACATGAGCGAAATTTGCTATTTTTCGACCCCCATGTGAAATAAAAAGACTGGAATTGAGCCACAAAATCTTGCCGAGCTATGGTAAATGGGACCGCACCTTAATGCGGTTGACCAATGAAATCTATCCAGGGCATGAAACAACACTGCAATAGATAAAAGACAAAAATATGCAAATATTATTCACCAGCACGTCATTTCAACCCCATTTTAAGATGTTAGAATTTTCCACAGTGATTTTTACTGACAACCACAAGAACAAAAAAAGTATTCTTCTAATATTTTGTAAATAAAACACTTATTTCATTAATCATGGATTATCTCTGCCGAAACACTCAAATCTCCAGTTTATTCACAGCGTTCGTACAGATTCTGTAAAATGAGATTTCAGGACTTTAAGCACTGCTTTTTTTGGTTTTCAAGGACTAAATTCAGCACTTATCAAACAATTTCATTATTATTTTTATTTATTATATTATTTTGCTCAAATTACAGAAATAGGATATCCGAAATACAACTTACAACTTATTTAATAATGTATATTAAATGCAACGTTTATAATGTCTATTATTGTTCAATTAAAAGGTGCAATATGTAATATTTTTGCAGTAAATTATCCAAAAACCACTAGGCCAGTGTTATATATTTTGTTCACTTGTTGAGTACTAACAATATCCCAAATGTTTCCAACTATTTGTAAATCGTGAGAAAATTGCAATTTTATCCAAGGCAGGCGATACAATGTCATACCCGCGTTACCCTCGGTTTCCGGTTTATTTTGTAGAAACCATGGAAACACCAAATATATGGTTCAAGTCACTCAAACCATATATGGAAATGGAGGTGCCTTTTATATGGTCACCAATGGAGCTTGGATGTCATCTAGTGAAAAAGTGTGGTACTGCGCCCAAACAAAATCTTACTGAAAGCTCATTTTTTGAGATATCAACCTGGAATTTGGAACACAACTTGTTCAGATTTTTGGCTTTGACTTCCTTGCAGTTTTAGAGTAAAACCTGCTTTGTAAAATATATATTTTATATAAAATATAAAAATATTATATTTGTACATTTTACATTTTCATAAACTTAAACGTCTATAACTTTTTTTTCTGTTTCACTTAAATTCACTTCTACAATAATCTGCTAATCTGCTTCAGTGTTCCTGAATTACAACCATTTAAGTTTGGATAGTGCATTTTCTTGGCTAAAACAAAAAGTGGGGGTGACAGTTAACAGGTTAATATATTACATGTTTTAATAGACAAGGGAACAACTGTTTTGATATATTTATAGACAGAAAACTAATTATTGTTATATAGCTCAACACGTTTAGTCTTGTTGTTTAAATCAAATTTTCTTGATTTTTTTTCTTAATCTTTACCATGCCTCAGAGAGAAACAGTTTTGTCAAGTAGCTAACATAGCATAATCAGATGCAGCTTTATTTTTAGTAACAGTAATACAGCATTTTCTCCATCATACAATACGTTTTAAAATTAATTGCATGCCATTTATCAACACAAGCCATCCAGCATTTAATATGATATTGTAAAATCAATCTATCTTACTGCAGTGTGTAACAGTGTCTCACAGCAGCCGCCGAGCGAACGCACAGAGTAACGTTATAACCTCGTTTTCAACACACTCAAATGTATCTAATATGATAAACAGAGCTGCGTTACCTCATACTCATGACCGGATTAGCGGAAGCAGCGCCAGCGACTGTCATAATAAAAGTCCCGCTGCTCATGAGGCAGAGATGTTCACAAGTCTTTTATCTGGAGTCCGAGTCAAGTCTGGAGTCTTTTGTCACGAGTCCGAGTCGAGTCTCGAGTCATTAAAAAAAAAAAAAAAAAAACTAACAAAAAAAAATTCTCATAATCAAATCCTAGTTTATCCTTGTTGTAATATATAGACAAAATTACATGATCTTTCTATAATCTGTTTTATTTGAAATTAAGGTCCTATGATGTAAGGGATAATGTACATCCAGTTTTTGCTTTATAATCCATTACAATGTACAAAACACAACAGTCGTCCTGGCAACACAAGTAGTCATTTTCAATACAGTCGCTAAACGGACACAAGATGGCGCCAGTGAGTCACGGTTTGTTATACAGCTGTTTGTTACACAGCTTCGTTGTTATTGACAACTTCGGAATGTTTAAGAATGTCAATATAAAACTCTACACATGCTGATTGTGATACGTTAAAATATGAGCTTTAAGTAATAAATGGATTAACATCTCTTTCTATCTCTCTCTCTTATGGACACACATTAAGAAATAGAAAAGCTGCAAATAATACGAAGATTGATAAAAAGTAGTGCTAGGTTTAAAGTCTAGATTTTTTTTGTTCATATTTTAACAGGCTGGCAATTCAAAAGAGCCATGCAGCTTCACCACAGTATAAAAGCTAGCTGTGTGAGTTAATGTGACTAATCTTTGTGGATGCGATGTCTCATATAATTTGATGATGTTGTTCCGGTGTCTTTAATTGTTTTCCCACATTCTGTGCGTCTAGCTGATCTGACGTGATAATAAACCCACACGAAAGAACATTTAGCATGGTGGCTCCCGTCATGTTGCATGGGACTCTTATTATGACACTTCGAAGTTTATGCGCACGGACATACGTAATCAAATTCTATGGCAAAAGTCCAATCTACCACGACATGTAAGGAAACATATGTGACGCAGATATTATAAAACCATTTAAACACAACAAAAATTCTTTATTTATTATATCAGTAGTTAAGGGTAAAAGACTTGAGTCGTTTTTAAAATAGTCAGAGTCTTTTGTGCCGAGTCGAGTCAAGTCTGAAGTCATTTCAGGTCGAGTCCGAGTCTGAAGTCTGTTAAAATGCAACTCGAGTCCAAGTCTCTAACTCGAGTGCCCATCTCTGTCGTGAGGCGTGTGTTGATCAATCGCTCCAGCTCCTCGTTCAGCTCCACAACACTCGCTCCTGCTCTGCTTCACACTACAGTAACGTTAATAATCTCATCCATGAACATGATTTCTTAACGAGTCCTATCCCAATTATTTTCCACTAGCCGCTGAGGTGAAGACCACATGTCCCAAGATTCCGCGCTCAAACTTGGCGTCATCAAGCTACGCCTTTGTTTTGAATAGCGACCTCTAGCAGACAAAATGATTACATATTGCACCTTTAATCATATTTTATATTATAATGTTGGAATACTTGGTGTAGATAAAGCGGTATTTTACACTAGGCACGGTTGCCTTGAACCGAGCCGGAGCGCAGTTGAATTTGCAGCTTTACTTGCAAACTACAATTCCTGTTCATCGGTGAGTTGAGAACCAGACTTCAGTGCAGGTTACACAGTTACGCCAGTAGGTGGCGGCAAGGGACTGACTTTAAGAGTGAGTTGGTAAATCATTCATTAAAAAAAAAAAATGGCTGATTTATTCTGGAATGAAGCAAGGTTGTAAACAAGGAAGTTATGTTAACTTTGAACACCTTAAAAAGGCACAACCGACAAGCAAAGCAAAGATTCTGACGCTTCAATTCAAAGAGATCAATCCATTGACCAGCGCTGTCAGTCATGTGAAATTCAATACTATGACAAAAATATAGATTTTTTCCAATGAACCTGAAGAATGAAAGCTGTATCATATACTTATGCTAATAGCCATGGGAAATGGCTCTATATCACTAATTTTTATATATTTTATTTCAATAATTCAAGCACTTTTCAAGTACCTCTTCAAAAATATCACTGTTTTCAAGAGTTTTCCAGGGATAAAGTACTTTAAACACCTTGTACAAACCTCAAGAAAATTCAAGAACCAATGGTGTCGCCATCACTGACATCTTCAAACAGCAAGTTTAAACACTGAATAAATGAGATTTGAAAGCTTCAGTCTGTTCCTCACACAAAGCTATCGTATTGACTACTCCTATGCCGCTTTTTTGGAGCTTAATAATCTGCATCCATTTTTGTTGCATGGAAAAAGAGCTGCTATGATATTCTGTCAAACCTCGTATTTTGTGATTCAACGGAGAAAATACAATATGTAACTCGTCTTGAACAACATAAATGACTCATTTTTGGGTAAACAACTCCCTAAAGATGCAAGGGGGACTGTGAAAACACACCTATGAAATGAAGTTAGAAATACTTGAAATAGTTTAGCCTATTTGAGCCGATCCCAAAAAGACAACATTTTTCAAATGGCTCAAGTTCTCCTTTGCAAACATGCCAATGTAGAACTCTATATCACGTTTTGCAAAACCTCACTGCTATTTATTAGAAGGCTCACTGAATACGATCACTGTTTGATTGCCTGAGAAGAACCGCGTACCTGTGGAAGAGGGTCCAGAGAAGACCATGAGGGTTTTCGAAATCAACCGGCGGATCTTCCTCGGATTTCGCCATTTGGAAACCACTCAGAGCATTCGGGTCCCTACTTTTCCTAAAGCTCTGGCAGACATAAAGAACATCAACGCAGTCTGCCTACCCAGCCATACGTGCGAGACATACACAGCCGTAGGGTGACAGAGCTGAAGTTTGCAGCTGTGGTCTCTGGATAAGTTCCTCTCTTGTCTGTTGTCTCTGATAAGGGCGTCTAGAGGACTAAACCATGTAGATCAACATGCAACCATTGATGGACAGCAATATGAACCCTGCACTCATCAAAATAGTGCTTCCAAAGGGTTTTTTTGCAGCAATGCCATAGAACATCTATCATTGGTTCCCCAAAGAACCTTTCAGTTAAAAGAACCATATTAATAATCTTTAGAACCTTCTGTGCATTGAAATGATTCCATGGATGTTAAAGGTTCTTCATGGAACCATTGATGCCAATAAAGATCCGTTATTATTAATACTGTGGGAAGCTCAAAGTTATTTTAAGAATCTGCAGAACAGGCTTTTTTTGTGTGCTTTAACCTGATGTTTGACTTGCGATGATGTTTGTGTAACATTGTTCTGAAAGCACAAATAGAGTAAGCTTTGTGCGTTATATAACTTGTCCAGAGTGCTGTGGGAATATTCGAGGTTAAAGTTTGTCTTTTAGGGGTTTGTACTTTCACTACTTCCGGCTCCTTATGAAAAAGAAAGGCAGGAATGTGCCGATACATTGTTTGGAGCCATTTCCGAGACGCTCGCATATACACAAACGGCTTTCCTGTGTTTATGTGCTTCCTCAGAAAGAAGCAGCCAAGCCTTTCTGTTTCTTTTCCTCAAATATTACTGCGAATGAAACTGTGCTGCCTGAGAAAAGAATGGATCGCTGAAGGAGATGCAGCTGGTGCACCTGTGAGTCTATTTCACTTCAGTAAATGAGTTCAAATTCACCTGTACTGAAGAACTAAACCTGCTTGACCAATAAACCATTGACATACTTACTTATGTCAGTGTTTCCTGCACTACTGAATGGTATTTCATATGCGATGGATAGCATACGAATTAAATGAATGCTTTACCATCTCCTAATGTTGTGTAATTTAAGTTTCAATAATTGCATAAGCTTTTTTGAACAATTTTATCAAAGGGGACCTATTATACCCCTTTCACAAGATGTAATATAAGTCTCTGGTGTCTCCAGAATGTGTCTGTGAAGTTTCAGCTCAAAATCCCCCACAGATCATTTATTATAGCGTGTCAAATTTGCCCCTATTTGGGTGTGAGCAAAAACACGCCGTTTTTGTGTGTGTCCCTTTAAATGCAAATGAGCTGCTGCTCCCGCCCCCTTTCCAGAAGAGGGCGGAGCTTTAACAGCTCAACAACAACAAAGCTGGAGAATCTCACACAGCCAAAATGAGGATTGTCAGTAACGGCGTTCAGCCTTACATTGTTCAAACATCAGTTTGAACAACAATTTTTGAATGGTAGTGTACATTATTTGATTGACAGTTTAAGAAACACAAGAACATGCTTAAGTCACTGGAGAGCCGAGACCTGAATGAATGAATGAGAGAATGGAGCAGTGCTGATTCTTACAGAAAGTGACTCTTATCAGTTTATCACTCCGAGCAGAACCGCCTACAAGCACATCACGTTTCCCAAGGCACAAGATCAGTCTCACATCTCTCCTTCTGTGTGGGTAACAGACACCAAAGCTCTCTCAAACACCACAATGAAGTCTATAATAAAGGAAGGAAGAATATGGCATGTGCCTCTTGAGCAGAGTTACAGGTTAAAACCTTGTCAGTGTATGAAGCGAAAGTTTCCAGCAGAGAGCTTTCACTGTCAATTGGCAATCCATCAGAGGGATCTCAACAGGAAGTTATGCAACCGTCTGGTACTTGTAATGTCCATCAGCACAGCGGCAAACAATGCAAAGCAGGAGGTGCATGTGGAAGGCCTCTTGCTGTGCAATCCTAACATACTTCACAGAAGCCTAATGTAAAACAATTGAGAGTTCACTGTATTGGAGTGTTTTTGAGTCGAACCTTACCTGATCAGAGAGTAAGATCTCGAACTTCTAAACTTCATTTCAGCAGAAACGTTTCTGGTAACACAATCCATCAAATAACAATAAAATTAAAGGTTATTTCCACTCTTGTAGGTGTAGCACAGATATTCAAGTTATAACACAAACAAAAAGACAAAAAGATTTTGTAGTTCAGAATATCATTGAATAAATGCATAGAAAGTCAACAAAGCAGTGGTTTCCTTTACATCCTCCAGTCTAATGTGGAGTTAAACTCACTCCAACACGGCTGACAAAAACAATCCAATTAAGATCATTAATCTCACCGTTTACCCTTGAGAAAAAGAAGTGTGCTTAATTGTACTGAATGTGCTCTTTATAGTGTACTTTAAATCTTAAAAAAAAAAAAAACTGTATAATATAATATAAAATAATATAATATAATATTATATTCATTACATTTACACACATTAAATATAAAATGTTTATAAAATTTAATTTTATATATATATATATATATATATATATATATATATATATATATATATATATATATATATATATATATATAAATTTAATTTATATATATATATATATATATATATATATATATATATATATATATATATATATATATATATATATATATATATATATATATATATATATATATTTTTTTTTTTTTTTATGAAAGCCAGAATATAGCACGCTCTTAACAGCATTATTATTTTTAATTGTTACTCATTTATAATATATAATATAATATATATTCATTACATTTACACACATTAAATATAAAATGTTTATAAATTTAATTATATATTTTTTTAATGAAAGCCAGAATATAGCACGCACTTAAATAAACAGCATTATTATTTTTAATTGTTACTCATTTATAATATAAAATAACTCACTCACTTAAACTCACTCCAACACGGCTGACAAAAACAATCCAATTAAGATCATTAATCTCACCGTTTACCCTTGAGAAAAAGAAGTGTGCTTAATTGTACTGAATGTGCTCTTTATAGTGTACTTTAAATCTTAAAAAAAAAAAACTGTATAATATAATATAAAATAATATAATATAATATTATATTCATTACATTTACACACATTAAATATAAAATGTTTATAAAATTTAATTTTATATATATATATATATATATATATATATATATATATATATATATATATATATATATATTTAATTTTATATATATATATATATATATATATATATATATATATATATATATATATTTTTTTTTTTTTTTTTTTTTTTTTTTTTTTTTAATGAAAGCCAGAATATAGCACGCTCTTAACAGCATTATTATTTTTAATTGTTACTCATTTATAATATATAATATAATATATATTCATTACATTTACACACATTAAATATAAAATGTTTATAAATTTAATTATATATTTTTTTAATGAAAGCCAGAATATAGCACGCACTTAAATAAACAGCATTATTATTTTTAATTGTTACTCATTTATAATATAAAATATAATATAAAATATAATATAATATAATATAATATAATATATATTCATTACATTTACACACATTAAATATAAAATGTTTATACATTTAATTATATATTTTTTAATGAAAGCCAGAATATAGCACGCACTTAAATAAACAGCATTATTATTTTTACTTGTTACTCATTTATAATAATATAATATAATATAATATAATATAATATTATATAATATAATATAATATAATATATAATATTATATTATATATAACGAAATAAAAGGCAACTTAAAAGTGCACTTAAAGAAAACATTTTCATGGGCTAACATTTAAGTTCATTTTTAAAAAGTGCACTTTGTAACAAATGTCAAGTTTAAATAAAAAGATAATTTTAAATCATTATGTTTAATAATGTTTTGTCGTGCTTAAAAGAAGCACACTTATTTTGATGTGTTTACTAACATACTAAAGCACATTTAAAATACTTTATTATTTTTTTAATATATTTTAAATGTCCCAAATTGCAACTTCATTATTAGAAATGTGTAATTACAAATACTGAAATACATGACGTGCACATTTCAATAGAAATGACTTTAAAGTATATCTTAGTTTACCATAAATGCTTGTCAGTACATTTTAACACTTTAACCATATTTCACAGAAGTAATTATACATACTTAAGTGAGTCAAAAACACTCTTAAGGTCAACTAACTGCATTTAATAAATTTAAACTATAACAAATGTTCATTTAATTGTAAATAACATGCAATTAAGTGTCACACTTAATATCATTCTCATAATAAGTCCATACTGAAGTGCACTTCTTTGTCACAAGCGCACACAGTGGCGATGTGGTTACTAGCTGTAGTTCACATGCAGATCTTTATAGAAAGCGGTGTACCAAAAACCCCTCTTAAAAATCATGGTTTGGTGCTTCTGTTTTTTTGAGATTTTGCATTTCATTAGCCACTAATTGTGAGCAGGCTGACTGATCCGACAGAGACAGAGATGGACTTGGCCGTCTCCTAACCCTTCACTGCCCTCGATTGCACACAAAAACAACCATTTTATCCTAAATCTTCCTTTATAGCTCTAAATGAAAAGTATAAAAGGTATTGCTGGTTCTTAAGCAGAGCTGGATTTGGGACACACTGCTGACTTTGTTCGGGAAGGGACAGGATGAGGTTTGGTTTAGAGGTGTGGGCTCCAAAGCGGCTCCACCCAGACCAGCGTGTGCTATAAAACTAAACACTGCAAATTTTAGCATCAGTTCATCCCAAACACCCACTGAAGCGGGAATGCGAGAACGTGCTAGACTTCAGGACGGTGGGTAAGAGACTCCCGAGTCCTGGTTATCGGAACATGAACATTAAAGCTATAGGAATAGCTAGTTTAGCTCAACTTTGATGCAGAAAATCTCAGGCACATCATGACTATAAATCGAAACAGCAGCGTGAGTGATCAACACAGAACTCATCTCTACAGCTAACACATCCATCTCGTTCTCAGTTTACCATGACACAGATTACAAAAATAGATCCATGCTAATGAATTCCACACCCTGGAAAACAACAAGAGGATTTGGGTAGAGCACACACACACACACACACACACACACACACACACACACACGTTGTTTTTTTATGTTTTATGGGGACTTTCCGTAGGCATATGGCTGGATGACTCGACCTAAAATCAAAATCTCATTTAATGGACTAAATGCACGGATCGTTCTTTAGAACTTCCGCAGTAATATAAGCCAGCTGGAAAACTTCCGGTGAGAGTCATTTGCTGGTGTGTTGAGCATCAGTAGTGTAATACTTAGTTTATAATCTGAATATAGTCACTTAAATAGTCAGGCATAGCATTAATTTAGTTATTCAAACATAGGACAGCATAAAAAAAAAATAAAAAAAACGTACCTCAGTGTTCCTCCTCTGCTAAATTCAATTCGACCGTCAGATTTCACACTTTTATGTGAAAAAAAATTTAATATTTATTGTGCACTTTAGTTAGATTAATTGAATAAAATGTGTGTTTTCACAAGTGTGCTGAAATCATTGATTGACTGCTGTGATTATAAAGAGAGAGCGGCACTCGCTTTCTGTGTCATTCATTCACAAGAAAAGTGTTGTTTTTCATGAGATTTTGTGAGTATGTCATACTTCACATTGACAAAATGTATTTTTAAACCTAGTTATTTTATGTTTAATATTTAGTCAAAAACAAAGTGAAAAATGATTAGGTTGATAAATGCACAATTAAATGCTACTTTGCCGCCACCTGCTGGTTAAAGTGGTAATTATTGCCTTTTTTATTTTTAAATAAGTGTTTATCAAATGTTGAATTTCCTACATACGTAAACGTTTAAACGTTCAGTTTTACAATGAGGACATTCTCAGAAGGATGAACAAGTAATGTTTGTGGTCATGACATTAAAAATAACATTTGAAGTGCTGGGGGAGAAAATGTGTTTGTGCATGTGTCTAATTATAGACACGGCGTCCCAATAGCTTTATCTTTATTGCAATCAATAAAACTGGTTTATTGGCAAATTAGGTAAATGTGATAAGTGCATTAAAATATGAATACAACATTCATCAACATATATATATATATATATTTTTTTTTTTTTTTTTTTTTTTTTTTTTTTTTAACACCGACATGGGAAAATCTGAATCTGAATTTTGATTACTTCTCGATTAATTGTCCAGTTCTACATAGACATGATGATTTTTTATACTGTACAAACTGTATATTCTCTCCCCTAAACCATTCCCAAACCTGCATTCATTCTGTGTGATTTATAAGCTTGTTTGGGGACCTCAATTTCGGTCCCCACGGTTATATGAGTTCCCATGAGTCTGTGTGCATTCAGGTTGAAGTCCCCACTGGGATAGAAAAACACACACACACACACACACACACACGGGCAGAAACAAGTTTTAAAACAACAACAACAACAACAAAAATAATTAGTACTTAGTAATTTCATGAGCATAATCTCATAATCAAGCATTTAGAAAGCTTAAAGGAATGTTTACAAAATAGTATTATTATGATCAATTACAACCAAAACAACAAGAAAAATGTCTATTAATATTTGTATTTACAGCCACTTTTCATGAGCATAATCTAGGACACTAGTTTAGCAGATAAATAAATAGGATTCAAGATTCATAGGACTGCTGACCTATATTCCAAGTCATGCGACTCTCAAATCAAATATGATCCTGATCACATCTACTGTCATCCAATCTGCAGCTTATTTGATTATTAAATGTTCGTCTGTTCCTCACACAGTGTTATTGTATGGCTTCAGATGAATGGATTTTACGCTGTGAATCCATGATCAGTATATGAATCAACATGTTGGAACAAATCTGAAAATCTAAGCAGAAAAAGGTCAAGATGGTCAGTGATGTGTTTGATGATCAACAGCTTCAGTCATATCAGCTACAAATATAACTCTGTGTCCCTCTTTGATGACATCATGCGAGAGGTCAGCGGCTCCACCGTGAGCCAAAGAGTCTTTCTAAAGCCAGAGAGGCCTTTCTGAACTAGGCTGACAGAGCACAACTATGACAAACAAACGTGTGGCGGCACAGCTCTTCATCTCCATAAGGGTGAGCGGACACCATCATGTGTTATGAATCTCAGATCTGGATCTCGACGAGTATGAAGCTCAGACTGAGCTTCATTAGCCATGAAATATTAATGAAGCCTTTTATTCTATCTTAACAGAAGAGTAATGCACACTAAAACAAGCAGGAAATGTCGTTGCACCTCACAGGGAGGAAGGTGTAAATCCCACTTCCTGTCTCCAACTCAAGATCACGGATGCACCCTCGACTAACACAGAGGAAGAGGTGAAGGCAGCGTTCTTTACAATAGAATTCAGCTATTTCCAAATCAACACGTTGCATTAATCAACATTAAAATATGCATTCATTTTAGATAGAAGTCAAATTAGTGCACAGTTCTTTTATACAGAGGGTTAATGCCACACACCGATCACAAACCAATATCTGGAGGAACGTGGGTGAACTCGTTCTCCACCCAGAGAGAGCAAACTTCAGTGTTTCGGCTCCATCTGCTGGATCAGCACAGAAACGCAGCTTTACAGATTCAACATTTGCCATTTCTGTATTATACAGCCAGCAATCCCATAACGCAATGCACACAACTCAACCTTCCCTTTCCACTGACAAATGAACTGATATGATTTTAATTGACTTATTAAATAATCACCGTTTTTTTTTTTTTAAACAAAATTACATTTTTTTTTTTTTTTTTAAATGATAACTGCACAGTACTCATTTAAACAAGCAACCTTATTTTTATTTATTTTATTTAATAGATAACATAATTTATTAATAATATTAACATAGTAATTCATTACATTTACACACATTTGATTATATTCAAGACATGTTTATAAATCTGTAATATATGTATTATTTAAAGAAAGCCAAAATACAGCACTTACTGAATTAAACAAACAGCATTATTATTGTTATTGTAACTCATTTTTAATTAATAATATAATTAATATAATATAATATAATATAATATAATATAATATAATATAATATAATATAATATAATATAATATAATATAATAAACAATTATAAACATAACATAAGTCAGTAATTAATTACATTTACACAATATGTAAAAAAAATAAAATGCATGTATATATTTTATAATTATATTATTTAATTATATAATTGTATATATATATGCACAAGCCAGAATACAGCATTATTATATTATATTATATTATATTATATTATATTATATTATATTATATTATATTATATTATATATTATGCATAGGAAACATCAATGAAAAAAAACATTTTTTGTTTTATGGAATATAGTCATACAGGTATAATATAATATAATATAATATAATATAATATAATATAATATAATATAATATAATATAATATAATATAATATAATATAATATAATATAATATAATATAATATAATATAATATAATATAATATATAAATCACACATTATTTATAAAATGTTTATCAATTTGTGCATTTTTTTTTAATTTGTATTAATTTTAATGGAAGCCAGTACACAGTATTTACTGCACTGTATGCAGTACAACAGCATTTCTGTCCAAACATGGCCAAGTGTCTCAAAGTCTGCTCGCACACCTGCTGGCTCGAGCCTGGCACTTGGGTCAAATTTCACTTTGACTGTCATTTTAATACAAGAAAATTTAAGCCCAATGCCAGTCCTGGGTGATCCACGACAGCATGTCTGAGAGAGCCGGCATGTGTATGTGTGAGTTATATCACTGGAGTAATCAGTGGCATTGATGTGATGCTGTCCTCTCTTCTGTACTGTACAGCTGATGGTAATTTGTCGAAAGCGAAGCAGCGAGCCGGTAATGCGCACCAGTTTGAAAGGCCTTTGAAGCTGTACAAACCGAGCCAGTTGTGAAAAGCGTGTTGTGAAAGAGCGGAAGCTAATGACCTCCCATGCCCCATTAACAGCCAATCAACCAGCGCCTCCATGCTCCTTTCTGGCAGGTGGCTGAGGGAACGTTGCTGAGACAAAAGCACAAGAGACTGTGTGAATATACCCCTAAATAGCAAAACAAGCTGAGCCTGAACAGGGCGAGGAAACCCTGTGTGTTTTAGCAAGCCCGGGCAGGATCAGGGTGTGTGTTTGTGAGGCCAGATCACAGAACAAACCAAAAGCAATTAAGGAGCCACGCTTTACACTTCTGTAATGCATGTTTTCCACCTCTTGTTCTTTCGTTATTCTTATATATTATTCTCGCATGGGCTGGGATGACATTTCAAAGCATTTGAATCTGTTTTTATTGAAAGAAATTATTAAATTAAGTAGCAACATGGTTAAAAACAAAACTAGAAGAGACTAAAAGAGATACGACTCATCTGAAAGTGACAGCATCAGTGTAAGTGAACGAAACGGTTCCAGAAATTTCTACAACGCACTACTATGACCTGAATCAATATGTAAATAAAAAGTTAATAACATTAAACTGCCCTTGGAGCAAATAGATGTTCTTAATGATGTACTACATGTTCATTTGAGAATGAGGGCAACGCATTTATGGAACCAACTTCTATTTTAAAGATTTGGACAAAGAAAATACAGCTTGTAATATTTACTGATATAACTGATATAAGAGAACTGGCAATAACAGTTCACAAGCATTTTGGATAAATTAGATTTTATGAAAGTTAACACTATCCAAACTTACAGATCTTACATTAGAGAAATGCAAAAGCTTATCTGAGAATACAGCAAAGTTAGTACCCCTGTTACTGAGGAAGGATTGGTCGGTAACATGTAAGGCTGGGCTTAGAAGCTTAGAAGGAACTTTTGATGTGGGCTACTAAACCACCACCTAGAAACCACCCAGGACACCAACTCCATGCATGCAAAAATAAATAGATAAATAGATAATAGATAAATGCATGTAAATGCATGTGTAAATAAATGCATGAATGCATATGTTAATAAATGCATGCATTAAACACATCAGTGAATGCATAAATGCATCAAAAACAATAAATACATGCATAAATAACTGCATATATAAAATGTATAAATGCATACATATTACGTAAATAAATGCATGCAGCAATAAATAAATTCATAAATAAACACGTAAATAAATGCATAAATGCATACGTATTACGGAAATTAATGCATGCATAAATAAATGCAGCAAAACATCAAATAAATGCATAAATACGTAAATGCATGCATGCATCAATAAATGCATCAAAAAACTGCATAAATGCATACTTAAATAAATGCATAAACGCATATATATTACGTAAATAAACGCATGCATCAATAAATGCATCAAGGCATCAATAAATAAATGCATAAATATGTAAATAAATGCATGCATTAATATATGCATAAATAAAAACAACAAATGCATACGTAAATAAATGCATGCATATATAAATGCATAAATACAATTTCGGTTGACATGACCATTTCCACACAATCATTCAAAGTAATCAGGCTTTTTTTTTTTTTTTTTTTTTGCTACAAGTGCCTTTAAGATTTTAGGCAAATGAGCTCTGTTATAATTAGCTCACCTCCATCTACTGCTGCACTTCACTGTTCAGGCCAAATCACTGATATATAAATGCAGGTGGTCATATGTTAATGTCCTCATGGTTGTGATGTCACAGAACAACAGTTTCTGGGTGACCCATTTTAACAGATTAGTTTCAGTATGGTCTGGGCAGACTGGGTAGGAAGATTTGTGTTATGAATGTTCCATTATAACCGCATAGTACATTAAACTCTTTAAAAAAAAATAAATAAAAAAAATCAAAGAAAGCATGGACAAATTCCATGAAATGTGAAATCACTAAAAGCAATGCAATGCAAGCAGAACGGACTGAGAAATTATTGAGGGGGGTCGCTGCTGTATTGCAGTGCTGAGGACGGATCTATCCACTAATCCTTCAGGAAGAGGGTTATGATGGGAGCTGGAGACTGAAGAGAGAGGAGCTCCGTCTCTACATGACCATCGGCAGAGGCAGTGCTGGATTACGCAGGCATTAACTGAAGTGCATTCCATCCACAGCTGGCTAACACTTACATAACGCTCAGATGATGATGCTGCGCTCACTCCAGGGGCCCTCGGTCAACATGCACAGAGATATGAAGAGCATATATGTGCAATGCAAGGGAGTCAAGTTCAGGAGAGCTGCAAATCCAAGCCAGGTCAAGTACGGCATATGTAACGCTATTATTGAGTGCCAACACCACAGACATGTAGATGGTGACTAAGGACAAGGTATTTAAAATCTACATGTACGGCAAAAGACAGCCATTATGCAACGCTGCAACTAGCACCTGCTGAGAAATCAAAAACCGCCCCGGCCTCCAGCAACTACAGCTGCGTCTGTAAGAAAAAGGCAGTCAGGTGATGATCGAATGCATTTTTGCACAAAGGTACAACCTAATGAAACTGGTTTCAGACAGATCAAGACACCACAATGTGATGTTCAATGATCTAGAACAAAGCCAAGTGAGCTTTAAATTCAAATAAATTCAAATTCATATTCAAAAGCGTTTTATTGTCTATTCCCACCTGAGTGATTTCAGTCTCTCCATTGAAAGTCCATTACACCAAAACTTTGTTGCTTCAAAATGTTCACCAAGACATCATAAAAATAATCCATGTGAATCAAGTGGTTAAATCCGAGTTTTCTGAAGAGATATATTTTTTCTTTCCAGCATCACTGCTTTGCATGAAAAAGTTAAGCCAACCCTTCTGAGACTTAAATAATAGATTTCCACTGATTTCAGGTTGCTATCTTTAGTAAGTAAACAAATCACAATACCAGATTTAGAAAAATTAGCAATACAAGTTTAAAATAAAATGAATTGAGTCATGACAAACACCTTAACCAATAACTGACCAGCTTTGTGTCCTAACAAAAACTTTGTATATGCATTTTTAAGGCCCAGTTTCACAGACAGGGTTTAGATTAAGCCAGGATTAGGCCTTAGTTCAATTAGGGCATTTAAGTAGCTTTTGCAAACATGCCTTAGAGAAAAACATTACTGATGTGCATCTTGAGACAAAACAATGGCACGGATATATTTTAAGATATGTCAGTGGAAGTTGTTTTCAGTTCAAACATGCATTTGAGTCTAGGGCGAGGTTTAAGCCTCGTCTGTGAAACCGGGGTAAATATTTAAATCAAGAACAAAAACTCACACAAAATAGATCTCAACTTGTGAAAGAAGTGCTAGGAAAAACGCATCCTCTTGCCCTGAGAAACGGCTGATCCCTAAACAGCTCAGAAGTGATTTTACAGGAGATTATTTTGTTCGATCTTATCCGTTCTGACTGTGAGAAGGCTACTACAGGTCAACAACTTGCACAACCTTCCCTGCCCTTTACACACAGCAACGGTAATCTTATTGCAGACAGTCCTGGACATGAGCGTGCGAGTATGGCTTACTCACAGAAGACAATGTGTTGGTGTACACAGATGATATCAATCCATTCCAACAAAGTTAAATCTTGACCTGCAAGGTCATTTGGTAAGAATTACATACAGTACACCTGGACTGATCTGTACAGGTACTCCGTCATGAAGTTGACGCTTATCCAAAGAGACTAGGGATGTGACGGTGAGAATTTTCCCACTGGTTGATCAACTTGTGACAACACCGGTAATACCGGTATCACCAGGAGGGGGTGCACTAAATTGAAAGCGAAAGGAAAATGCATAACGGTGCGGAGCAGAACAAGCGTTTTCAATTCATCTATTCCTATGGAAGTTCAGCTTTCATAGGAATGAACTGAAAACGCTGAGCACCAGTGATTTCGAATTAACACCAATTAAGGGGCGGCAATTGCTTAAATGGTTGGTTCATTATTATCATTCTTAACAACAATTAGAAAAACACAACTAATCCTTTGCAGGTTCCCTATTAGCATTGGGTTTAAATCCAAAATATTACCAAAAAGGGGCTGTTACATTCCACTTTGAAACCAAATCTTCCGCCATCGTCTTGTCAGTCAGCTCCTCACTGTCTTGATTAATGAAATCTGACTCCTGCTGCTGATCTGTGCTGCTACTCTTGTTCTGCTCATGCCGAATTGAGCAGACATGTTCAGTTTTTAATTGTAGTGAACTAAATGATTTTTATTATAATAAAAAAAATTAAAACGATGGTGGGGGGCGGTGCCGCGGTGGGCATGTGATGTAACACAGACTATCGCAGCAAGCCTAAATGAGACTTAGTCACCAACTACAGGAACAAATCCGACTTTGTATTAGAGCTGCATGATTAATCGTTTAAAGATTGCAATCTCGATTCAAACAGCCATGTGTGTGATCACAGCGAACATTCAGAACGGTGTTGGCGCTGCCGCTGACTGGGATAGTACTAGAATAAAAGTTTATAGCTCAGATATAAACACTGATGTCTACGGTATTGATCAAAATACAGTAAATAACCTTATGAAAGTCAAGAGTCCAAAGTACAGTATACTTCTTTTTTTTTTTTTTTACACATACATGCCCAATCGAACACACAGCCTTGCAAAGTATACTTCCTTTGACTCGTACACGTACACTGGCATTCGACGCATGCACAGTTTTGAGCAATCTCTCACCGTGAGTTGCAACCCATGTAAATAAAATGAAATGCACATGTGCAACCTGAGCGTACAAAGTATGTGTGGTTACGAAAATCTGGCGGTGCATGTACAGTACATTCATACTCTTCTGATGATGAAATTCGCGTCACGTGCACTGTACACTGACACTTGCGTACGCATAAAAAGGAAAGTATACTTTGGGCTTAACTTGAAGTTTCATATTATGATTGTATTGTGATTGTATTACACTGTTTCACCACTAGGTGATGACAAGCTACTGTAAAAAAAAAGCCATTGAATCATTCATTCAAGAGATTCTCTCAAACGCAGATTCATCTGGTTATGAAACAAAGTCTTTATGAGTGAGTCATTGAATCATTCATTCAAACTGATTTTTTTTTTAATCTAATTGAAATTAATGAATTACTTTTTTAAAAAATAGACTGCAGCAATTAGCATTTTGTCAGAATCTCTAGTAAATTAGGTTATTGTGTTTAGTTGTGTGTTCAGAATCGTGGGAGAATCGTGATCTCTGTTTTAAAGCTAAAACAAATGTGTGATTCTCCATTTATCCAGAATGGTACAGCTCTACTTTGTAGGTTTACGACCTGACGGTTCACAGAGACAAATTTTATCTAACATGAACAATGTGGCAGAACAGGAGCTGCAGCACTTCAAATACTTCAGTGATGTAGATTCAGATCACACGTTCAACGTTGATCTGTGAGGTGTAGGGGAAGCCTGCAGGACGTAACATAATCCAACTAAAACCCATTCCTGCTCCATACAAGGAAAAGACAAGCTTCAATAGGAATCCCTCTCTCTCACACGCCTCATTTGCATTTTTCTTCACTGCATTTAAGTATGCAAACCCTAAAAATGTGATGTAAGGCATTCCAGCCGTTTTGCAAACTTCAATGCGAGGATGAGAAAAGCAAAAGTAACAAATGGAGGAAGAGGAAAAGATAAAAGCAAGAAAGCAACACCCTTGCACATGCTGTGTTTGAGGATGCAATGTAGGTCATCAGAAAGAGTAGGAACTGAAAAACACGTGAGAGGAAGAACAGCAAGAAGACAAATACAGAGATATCAACACATCTACGCCAGCGCTTTTGGTATGGACCTGTTTGTCACTACAACATTTCATTTCCTTTTTTTGGTTTTGAAAGTGGTTTTCTGAACAAAGTTTGCTTTTAAAGATAGACTGCAATAGGTTGATAAATCCAACGGGACAAAAATATGGAAAAACAAAAACACACAGTGAAGCTGGCATCTTCTAATCCAGAGTTGCTACCTAGTTACAGAGCTCAAGTGCTGCTGATATACTCACATTGTTGACACAAATATACCACAGTTTGGACCCAAAACTTCAATGTATAAAGAGACAAGAGGGGCCAACAAAGGGGTATAGACGCAATATCTAATAGACGATTTGGTGGGAAAAAAAATCCTTTGCATTTTGATAACGGCACTAAGCCAGTTTCAGTTTGATTTCAATTAATCACGCAGGTCTAACTCAGCTTCAGACCAGGCAATCAAACCAAGTGTGACAACAGCCTAATTGAATCGCATGAGGCCTGATCTAAAGATAGATGCTTCCTGTCTAAAGGACAACAACAAGCTCTTAGCGTGCAGTATGTGATTTTGAGAAGAATAATGAGAACGTCTCCAACATCCTTCTTTAAACTCTCTCAGTCTCTGCTTAACTGGCTAGGATCTATAAAAAGCACCGGGGCCTGCAGGGAGGCCCGAGCCGCGTTCATCTCCTCATCCTCCGTGCCCCGGCAGAGGGGACACATGTTCCCAACCAACGGCCGCAGGCTACGACCGTGACGTCACTTGGACCTGGCAAGCAAGAGATGCAAGAACAGAGAGAGGAGGGATGTGTGACTCACAGGCCTGGACGCCACCAGCTCACATGAGAGACACGAGAGGCACGTTTCTTCATCCAGCATGGCTCCATAATAAACTACTATAACACACTGCGTTGGATTTATAACACCAGGCTCTGGACGTGAATGCTTCTTGAAGTGATAGTTCACCCAAAAATTAAAGAGACCAACTGCATCAAAACTACCTCTGAAAATAAACATACTGAAAGCCAGAGAGGAAAAACAGACTCTACCCACACCTGACAGAGGCTGTTTGCCTTCACCACAACCTCAGATAACCAGAGGTTGCTTTTTTTTCTTCTATTTTTGAAACAAGGAAGCACAAAGTCACATACATTTTCTACAGCAGAAACAGGAAGTGAAGTAGTATACAGCACATTATTTTTCTTCATATACATGTACGGCAAACACATCCAGGAGGATATACAAGGAAACAAAGCAGTTTTACATGTTTACTTTCACTTTCTATTCATCCGAAACAGAACTATAAACACTTCATAAAGCCATTACTTAAGTGAGTGCTGATGTAACCTACTACCAGGTTTATCAGTTAGACGATAAAACAGTCTGATCTTAGCCATTCTGTCTCTTAAAGCAGTTCATTCACATAAAAGGTCTCTATTAGCAGAGACCTTTGCACCCATAAACAACTCGGCTCAGTTCAGAGAAACGTGGTCACAGACATTTTATGCAATTGCAGTGTACTTCCTGTTCACTTAAATAACGACATGAAAAATAAAGTAATGTTTATTTCATTTAAAAATATGTAAGGGTTGTCAGTCTCAACTAGTGAGTTCAGAAAACAAAAAATATTTGGCCAAGAAGGCACACACACACAAAAAAAGATGACCATTATACAATGAACGTTCATCATTTGAACTTGTTTTATGTCCTGTCAGTTTTAACATTAAAGTGTTTAAACCGTTTGAGCGCACAAAGACGCGAAAGAGAACTCAATTCTGAATGTGCAGCTGTTTTCTGCACGAGCCACGAAGATGCATGCAAAGACCGAATGCCGTTCTCTTCCGTGTCTATTTGTGCCTGAACGGATACATACATGCAAAAAATTGTCAAAATGCATGTCTCTGTGAGTATGCTCGTAAACACAGTTGCTTATGGCTTAGGTGAACTAAACAATTGAGAAAGAAAACCAGATGTGTAACAGTATTCTGGATCCGCGCATTCGGTCTTAAAGCAACAGCAGCCTAATATTACTGCTGTCACGAATGTTAATCAAACAACAAAAGTCAAAGAGAAAAATCACTTTCGTAGTTTTAACACAGATGAATTATATTTCATTTATACTGTGAAGACTATGCAACATTATTACTTTTTGACACTTCTTGCATTATTATGCTGTTATATTATGATTATATATTCTGTGGCATAAAATGGTCTTAAAATATCAGTGATATTGCATATCGCAATTATTTCTGGGAAAATACATCACCCAACAAAAAGTAGTTATCATGACAGACCTAACTGGTTTAATTTATTACCCAAGAACATGACACCCTGAACAGCATCAGTCTCGGTCTTTGGCTAAATGACAACTTGAATTTCAGTTTCTGTGTTTTTGGTAATACATCTACTACTGCAAAAGGTAAAGATAAAGCAAACTCAGAAAACAAAGTATACATTTACGCCAGGTATGTTTAAAGCCGCACAGACTTTTGAGGTCCATCGTGTCCGGCTCACTGCTCCAGAGCCTCTTTTCCCTTCTTTGGCAAAGCACAAGGGTGCTACACAGCTCTTTGTTTTTCCAGCTAGTGGAAGAAACTGTCAACTAATACCCATCACACTTACACAGACTAGCATTAGAGCAGAACAGACAACAGATCTGATCCACATGAACACACACATATGTGGCAAGGGTATTCCTTCAGTCTCTCTTGCTCTCAACTAATACTACCTTCACAAGACCAATTATTCAAGCTCTAAGAGGTGTGGGACAGGAGACAAGCTCTACCGCTGGCGTTCAGCTGAGTGCTGCGCTGGGAATTGAACGTTCCCAAACTGCAGAATATTAAGCCTAGTTTCTATCAGGGTCAACTGGAAGCATGTCTTCATGCATATCTGGTCTTGCAACGGAAGGCACTTCTGACCTTAACTGGGAGGAACGCCAAACGTACGGCCTGCCTGATATTTGCTTTATTTCTAGCAATCACATTTAAGATCATCCAATTCAGGTTTGAACCTTAAAATGCAAGTGATAAACGTAAAAGTGCTTTGGTTTAGAGGTACAAGTCTTTAGTTTCATATCCCGGACGAGCCCCCAATTTGCGTCTCCGGTAACAAATAATCAGGTTCTAAACTGGTGAGTCGTGACTCAAAAATAGGTTGTATGTCTGCTAGGGGAAAACTAGCCATAACACTAAATCACAAATCTGTTTATTTTGAAAATATAAATGGGCTAATCAGCTTTAACAGATGGATAAAATGCTTCCCATACCTTTTGTTGCTGACGTCAAAGGTTGCACTTTCAATCAAATTCTTTGGAATCAAATTCTTTTCATTAAACTCTGCCTGTCGCTTGGTTAAAATGACAAATCTTAGGCCCAGCATTTGTCCCATGTGCTGGACTGGTAAAATCACCCTTCTGCTGTCAGTAATGCCTTTATAAATTTGTCAATTTTCCTATTTAGTTAATGCATTTTTGCCTATTGTTGGGCCTCTGCAGACTGCAGCAATATCAATATCAGGGTTTGACAATAAGGGCTGCCTGCATCGGCATGAAAGTTTATCATCTGTACGCGTTTTAGGTGCAAGAAGACATTCATGAAGAAGAACTCCATTCACATGCCCAAACCAAGCACACAGAAAGCCTTCTTTCAGAGCACGAGTAACGAATTTAACTCTCTTTTGGATCTTATACTTGAATGGACAAATACACACAAAAATGACAAAATGACCACCTTGGAGAGTGTCCTCATAAACACCTGTCATTTTTACCATAAGTACATAAGTTAATGTAATATTACCCGATATTATGTAATAATACGCAATATTGCCGTGAAGGTGAAATTAGGATAGAATATGCCACCGCCACACTTTACATTACACCTCCATTTTGCTTTTTATAGAAATAAAAACCATTTAATTCAGTTGGATAATGGTCACTTCAATCTCATCCAGCTCATGCAACATGAGTAATAGAGTTGTACATAGTGCAACAGGAATCAGAGTTCACTGATCACGGGACAAGACAAGATGACTGACAAAACCATAGCGAAGTCTCGTCTCGTGAGCGAACCGTCTTGTCACACCCCTAGTAAACAACTGGGAGAAAATCAGATGTTTGTCAATAAACTGTATCCACGCATTAGGTCTTAAAGTGACAGCAGCTGAATTATATGTCTGCGTCCTTAAGTTGGAATGAACTGTGATACTTTTGCTACTTTTTTAAAAAAAAAAAAATCCCGTTTTTGGTCTGAAAAAGAACAAATGAAATACTGCATTAGAAGAACACCAGTGTGAGTAAATGATTGAATTTTCATTTTAGGGTGAACTATTTAACTTTTGAACTTTATATCAGCAGTTTTTGTTGTGCTATCAAAATTAGAATTGAGACTGTGCTATCAAAATTGCCATCTAAAATGTTGGTGTCGTAACAGCCTTATTTCTTGGAATACAAGGTTAAAAAATGCTGAAAACAACTTTTTTGTAGCAGGCCAAGTAAAAACCCTTAATGTTGAGCCCTGAATATATTTCAATGTTTTATTTTAAGGACATTTTTGTTTGCTGAACAATTTTAGTATCGTGTTGGGTCACTACTGCTCAATCCTGAAACCAAATCACAGACACAACTGATGAGACTCGTAAAGAGCTGGCTCAGTTTGTTTATCTTTATAAATGCCACCATCATTAAAAATGTGGTGTCAATGCTTCAGGTCTGAGTCGAGCACCAGGATTACTTTACATATCCTACACGCATTTCTTCCTGAGGAGTGCTGAACTGCCCAAACCTGTGTTCGAGGAGTCACACCCTTACATTAGAGCCAACTACTGATGGACTGTCAATAACCTACGCCAGGAGCTCTGAAACAGGCAATTGTTCTGCACCTCAACCTCCAGCAGCAGTGAGGAGGAGACATATTGGGGCACAGCAAGCTCACATTATGATCCTGAACATGCCTCCATGCCAAGCCAGGAAACATGAACTTTGGAGTTATTTTTGTATTACAGCTGGGAAAGCTGTTGCCGTAATGCTATTTGCAAGGTTTTAGAAAAAAAAAGAAAGAAAAAAAAAAAACAGTGTTGAGAAGGGACAGTTTATAGATCTGCGTGCTGAATGCTGTAAGTGGAAATAAATAGTTTTAATTTGAGCTAATTTGCTCCATAAAAAGAGGATTAGTAATGCTTCACTGTCACCATTTGATGGCTGACCACTATAAACACAGAGAAAACACCCTTTTGAAGGCATTCACAGTTGCATGCATCTCTCATCACCATCTGTAGACACAGTGAATGAAAAGCCACAAGCCACGTAACAGACATTATCAGTCACCTTTTAAATGGCGATGCGGGCTGACGCAGGAATGTAAACCTGCCACCGGGTTGCATACCAGATATGCTCGAAAGTACTGCGCTTTCTAACACAATGTGCTTAGCACTACGAGACAGGAAGCGGTCGAGAAGACTTTGAAATATAATATCACCTCAGCCTATAGGTACTTCCGGCCAAAGCCCAGTGAACACATCAGTGCAATGCACAAAAACCTAAACGCTTGTTTTAGTCCATTCCTCTTAGCTTTGAGGTTAGTATACTCCTAAACGTTAACTTTTAGCAGATTTATTTAAAGCCTCTTACTTATAGGAAAACAGACTGAAAAAAACTGATGACTCATCTTCCACTGTAAAGATTTTTGTCCAATCAAAATCTCTCTAGATCAGGGCTGTCCAATCATGTTCCTGGAGATCTACCTAACTGCAGAGTTCACAACCAACAGGAAGGAACTGATCTCTGGTAGGGCTGCATGGTTAATCGAAATTAACCTGAAATCACGCTTAAATCAATTTGGCCGATTTATATTATGCGCAGCTTGTCAGTGAAGCACGGCTCTGTGATCAGTAGTAAATGCTGCTCCATCTGAAAGCACTGCGAGTTTGAGTCACTTATAACATGCATTTGAAAAAGCAACACGAATCAAACAACTTTCCAAACATGAGAACCTTTTGTCCAACAAAAGACAACATATTTTTTTACTCCAAACTCACTTCATAATGACAGTTGAGCATCCTTCTGTGAGAGGATGTGGCTTCTTACACACAATAAGGCACACAACATATTATTGCATAGTATTCTAGACCGTGATAAAGGCTATATCGATTAGAATTGCATTATAAATACTTAATTATCATGAAAATACCCAAGAAGGCTTGAACTCAGATAAACCATGTACTGTTGTAGTCACGTGTTTACAATTCACGTTTAATCAATGAAAGCGTTTGAATCTTCTGTTTATTCAGCTACAGCGATAGTTTGATGCCCATAGGGATTTTCTGGAACGACGTGCGCGTTAACTTAATTCTGCGGGGTATATTCAGAGTTTCTGCACAAGAGTGCTCCCTGGCTTTCAGGTGGAGCATTTACTACTTATCACAGCGCCGCGCTTCACTGACAAGATGCACGTTAAAAAAAAAAATAATAATAAAAAAAAATGCAGCCTTTGCCAAATCACGTTTGGTTTAATTTCGATTAATCAGGCAGCCCTAATCTTCAGGAACAGGACTGGAAACCCCTGCTCTACAATGAGAATATCCTTCCTACTATTCATGCAACCCCCAATCATGGCTTTGATATGCACGAAAGCCTACTGGTGCTTCCTTGATTAAAAAAAAAAAACAATTTTTTTTTTTAAAAATTAAATAATAAAGAAATGCTAAATGCTAAATAATCCAAGTCAAAAGAAACAAACCCTTTGATATGTGCCACCATAACTTTCTGACTCAATAGGAACTATATTCTTCCCATATCTTCTGTTGCTGAAGAGGTGTGTCAAATCAAACTATGGTTTTGTATCGCAATCTAAAACCATTCAAGAACTAGAAGTTGGAACCACAAAGCCAAATCAAGAACTATTATTAAAACCCATTGCTGACTGTTTTCTTTGGACCATAGCATCATTTCAATGTGATGATCAAAGACTCAGTCCATCAGAGACTGTACAACAAAATTGCTCAAATCAACTGCAAGCTCATTTTTGGTGTTTAAGGGTCGGCACAGAAATGAAAACAAGCCATTTGACACCTCCACAGATGTCTCTCTGCAGGTGAAGGTTAGGATCCTCACAGGAAGAGTTTAAAGGTCAAAAACAAGCACAAGCATTAATGCAACATTCTCATATCATCAGTAGTGAACATCCATATTCCATTGATTGCCTTGGATGCTTAATGATGATGAGGATGAAGACAGCACACGTGTCATGTAGCAGAATCAGACATGCGATCAGTTCATGCTTGGCATCATCGTGTCATATTTACTGTGAATTCTATACAGTCTGAACGTGTTGAAGGCATGTAGAGTCACCTCTATCCAGGAAGCAGACATCAGAACTCAACCACTTTTATTAATAGCACAGTCAGACCATGCAATTTTTTGGCAACAATTTGTATGACACATACCGGTACGCAAATGTGACTTGCATCAGGTTAGCTGCCAATCAGGTTTAATATCAGGAACAGTGAAAGTTTAGATCGGTCACAAAACACAAATTTGTCAAGCTAATTGGAGCAAACAGCTCTGAAAAGATCATCATGATGCATACTCACCCCATTAAATCCTTTAGGGATAAATCTAGAGAACTGCAAGATATCAACAATTACACTTGCTAATGACCAAGTACTAGTACTTATTTGAAACTGTAGAATAAATACTCAAAGAGTTACTAGTATCTATTCCAGTTTTCAAAGTAGCTATTGCTTAGATGGTAGCAGCTATTTATTATTCAATACAAAGTAGCCACTCTACCCAATCACTAGATACGCTAAAAAGCAATAGTCCTACTTTATATGTAATTAGAGGTTGACCGATTCAACGGTTTTGCCGATTAATCGGCACTGATTGCTAATTGGCGGAACAATCGCTTATCGGCAAAAATTCATGCCGATAGTTGTTCCGGGTTGTGTCCTATCTGTAGAGCAGCTGAGAAGCATCTGCTGTCATCATACAGTACGAGAGCGGCCTCTAGAGGCATGATCACTGATGCCTCGTGCTGTTTATTTTGACAAGTGAGGCTGAGCACTGCGCGGAGAACGTTCAGAAACGTCCAGTTTCATTCTAAAAGTTGTAACTTCTTCCTGAGTCTTTCCATCAGTGTCGACTCCGGTTTGAACAATGTAAGGCTGAATACCGTTACTGACAATCCTCATTTTGGCTGCGTGAGATTCTCCAGCTTTGTTGTTGTTGTTGAGCTGTTAAAGCTCCACCCTCTTCTGGAAAGGGGGTGGGAGCAGCAGCTCATTTGCATTTAAAGGGACACACAAAAACTGCGTTTTTGCGCTCACACTAAAATAGGGACAAATTTGACAAGCTATAATAAATGATCTGTGGGGTATTTTGAGCTGAAACTTCACAGACACATTCTGGAGACACAAGAGACTTATATTACATCTTGTGAAGGGATTATAGGTCCCCTTTAAAGCTAGTCACGTAATAAAGAAAATTGATCATGCAGCCGACAAAAATGTTTGCGCAGCCTAAAGAAACAAAGAAATCAGAAACACATCTTTGTTTATCAACACCGCGATACATATTTAGTTATTTTGAATAGATAATCATCAAGTGTTCTAAAATGAGAGACTGTACATGTAATTTCAGTGCTCTGGCCTTTACGTGGATATGTAAAGATGACCATCTTTAAGCATGACTGTTTGGATTCATATGGAATGGCAACACTTTACAATAAGGTTCCATTTGTAACATTAAGGTTAATAAATGTATTGTTCATTTTTAGCTTGTTAATTTTCTATTACATTTTTGGAGTGTTACTTTTGTTTTGTCTTTGTTTGTTTTTTTATTATTCCATATCCATTTTAAAAGCTATCGGTTGATTAATCGGTTATCGGCAACTTGGGTCCAACCTAGTTATCGGTATCGGTATAAAAACCACTATCGGTCGACCTCTATATTTAATGACAAGTGAAATCGAAAAGGATACTAGTCACTATTGAACTGTTTACATTGTTTGTACTTATTTGTAATTGCTAGTAAAGATACTTTATAATGCCAGTGTGCATTTATAACAGACACTAGTATTAAGATTAAAATAAATAACCAAAGAAATACATTAAAATAAATGAATGTGATAAAAATAAAATATTAGTTATTAATCAATTAAATGAAGTTAGATTAAAAATAGATACAGTTTGATAATTATAAATAAATAAGTGTTTACATTGGCTGTTTATAAAAGACATGCATTTTAAATTTTTAGTATGGTGGTCCCTCACACGACGATGTTCATATTTGGTGATGATGATGATGATGATAGCAGGTGCGTCACATGACAGATTCAGGCACGCGATCGGTTCAAATGAGCTTGTAACGTTACTAGGGACAGGATTGCGTCACAGTTACTGTAAAAGCTTCATGGATTGAATGTAAAAGCACTGGACAGCGTCTGCACCCTGACAAGCCTCTCTCTGAAGAGCTCGGCTGGAGCAGGACATTTTTGGCGACAATCTGCACAAAACATTTGACTTTAAAGTTATTCACCATCCCAGCCATAAGTTAAGAACAAACCTTCTTCCTGTAACGCTAACAGTACATTCGTTCAAAGTGACTGTGTTCTCAGAACGTTCATTCATCATTCGAAAGCGTTTTAGAACGTTCAAAAGTAACATTCGTCTGAAGAACGATTAAATGAATGTTTCAATAGAACGTTCAGATATGACGTTAATGGAACGTTAGCAGAACATTCTCAGAAGATCCGTTCATCAGAACATCAGGTCAATGATCTCAAAACACACTCACCCCATTAACCACTCCATGATGACTGAAAGGGATAAATCCAGCGAGAGCTGCCGTCCCCCTCTTTCCTCCGGGTAGCCCGAGCGAACAGTGATCTGCTCTCGTCTCGGCGGGTTTAATCTCCGGCGCTGCTGTTTTCCGACCGAAAGTGCGTTAATGACACGCGCATGAGAGGTGGACGAGCTCCAGCGCTCTGATCAAGGACCGCATTGACTTTGACGTTTGGCGAAGGGTGGCAGAAGGATACTTTCTGCCTTGAATGCTCGTGTAAAGCTGCGCTAATCTCTCTGCTGCTGTGCCGGTGTAGGGCGGCTCTCCGCTCACCAAAGCATCGTGCTTCACCGGAGACGGTCTCGGATCGGGGCACGGGGCTCGCGCTGAGCTTGTAGGGCAACTGGAGTGGCTGTTTTCAAGCTCTGCCATATACAGGAAATCCGGAAGTAAACACAGGTTCGATTGCCGACCCCCTCTCTCCCGGGATGTGGTCGGGTCACCGAGGCATGCTGGGATATGTAGTTTTTCCCTGAGAGCTGAGGACTACACGCAGACGTGACGTAATGCGTTCCGCGCAAGACGCACTGACTGATCTTAGTGTTTTTGTCATCTTTTATTTATTGTATTTCTTTTGGAAATAATTAACTGTAAAGTGTTCCGGACATTACCAAACAAATACTATTCTTTAGGCCTGCTCTGTAAATTCAGAAATATCACATATAATTTATCTGGTTAAACAATTATTTGTTTCAATTATTAGTCGAAGGAAAGCAGGAAAGCTCAACTGTCTATTAATCAGTTTATAAACGGAATTAAACAATATGGATCTGCTTTAAATTGCATCACAAAAATGGCCCTTTTTATTTCATTTAACTGTATATATATATATATATATATATATATATATATATATATATATATATATATATATATATATATATATATATATATATAAATAAATAAATAAATAAATAAATAAATAAATAAATAAATATACATACATATACACACACACATATATGTGTGTGTTGGGTAAAAAAGTAATATTCTAAAACTCAAAAAAAAATCTCGTTTATTTAAATATAAAATTTATAGTGTATTTAGTTTATTTATAAAATTGCTTGTCACTAATTAGTAGACACGAAACTGCTCTTTTAATTCTTTCAAATAAACAATGTAAAACTGCATCAATTATTCTTGAACTCACCAATGTGTGTTTTAATTGAGAAAGTTAATTAAAAAACATAGACTTTAACATTTTTGATGTTAAATCCACTATTGTGTTGTATAGAACTGCTCTCTAGTCTATACAGTAACCTATTTAATGCAATTACATCAGAAGTAACTGTAATTAATTACAGAAAAATTAAGAGTAATCCCTCAGTTTACTTAGTAATTATACTAAATATTTAAATTAATTAAATTATAGTAATCAGATTACACCCAAGGTGTGTGTGTGTGTGTGTGTGTGTGTTTTATAGAGATTTACACTGTAAAAAAACAAAAGTTGAAAAAACTTAAAACTTTAAGGCAACAAACTTGATTTTGGAGTTTTCTCAACTTTTTGTTGTATAAACTGAAGTTTGTTGTCTTAAACTTTTGAGTTTTCTCAAATTTAGATTTTTTTTTAGTGTATGTATTCATTTTGTATTTTTTATTTTATTATTATTTTTTGATTTATGGTTTAAAGTCAGAGTGATATGCACATTTGTAAATCATGCCTTAATATATTGCATAAAATATCACAGTTTCAATGAAGAAACATATTCAAGTTCAATTTCTTTATCACAATATGACACTTTAGTGAATATATGAGGGATTTTATTAATAATTTCATTACTTTGGTTGTGTTTGGTCCTCGGATAGGCTACAATATGCTATTTTCTTATATTTTTTGATTTCGAAGAGAAATATATCACAATTTTAAAATGAACTTTCCATTGAACTTCCTTTCTGACCAAAGCCTGACTTTAGCTCTGTTAAAGCCTTCATCCTGTTCATTTCTCACCATAAACATTTAAATGATATATATATATATTACAAATTGTTATACATTGTAAAATAGCCTTAGTTAAAGAAGTTCATGGTAATGCTGTTTCTTGTTCAACATTTGATCAGAGCCACCAGAGGGCGTCGTTTATCATCAAAAGAAACTAGTGTTCTGCTTTTTCAGTCCTCTTCTTTCTTGCTCTTTCTCAGTACAGGTTTGTTCCATTCCTCTCACTGTTGGTTATGAAAGCACTCCAACATAATTGACTACAGAACATGGGAGACTTAAAAAAATAAAAAAATAAACTAAAATGCGTGTTTTAGCTTTTGGAGACACTCTTAAAAACTTGATTCAGTAATATTTTTGGTCTTTTGGTCAACATTGAGCATATATATCACCTCAGACATGGACTAAAAGCTAGAAAATGTCCATTTTGATGTCAATCTTAACAGAACTGAGGCATTAAATCTCTCGGTTACACACCTCAGTTTGACCTCCCTCGTTCTTTCGGGTTTCATAACAGTGAGTGGAGACTGTGAAGATTTCCTCCTGAGGTATGATGACACCGCGCTCCCGGTGCCAGATCGGTGCACACAGGCCGTGTTTGGAGCTGCAGGGCTGAATATAACACCTACAGGGCAGACAAGGTCGTTCCAGGGAGCCATCTCAGTTCAGATCGATAGAAAAACATCTGAGCCAGCAGATGAGGATGAGAGTTCAGCAGAGCTCATTCAGATGATGACCTCACCTCAGCTCTGCATCCGATCTGTCCCTTTCTGTCATTCACAAACACACACACATTCCTTCAACTGTGGGAGTTTTGTGCCAAAAGCTATTCTTTTTGTTAAATGAAGGTCACATTACAGTTTTTTCTTTCAGATTGCTGACACACTAAAAGTGGCACTTGAGGCTGGACTGCTCTTGTCTGCAATTGGTTCAATGACCATCTGCAACTTATGATGCTCAACCTGCCACTTCTCCATCTTTAAACCCAATAGAAGAGTTATTTTTGCCATGGTGTTGGAAGGTATACGATCGCCAGCCCACCCGTTCCCCGAGCGACAGAGGAGGCATGTGACACTGATGAGAGGACATGCCAGGGATGGATATGCAACTCTAGGCGTTACTTCCCTCGATGTTCAGCCAGAGAGAACAATGCTTGTGATGTTGATGAGGTTTTGTGGCCAGACCCAAACAGGAGACAGGATGCAAACTATTTTTTTTCTTTACATTACAGTAACAGGCCTATTTACAGCATCTTCAAATGTGTTTGTTTTGTCTGTTAAAATACATGTTTTGAGAATAAAATATTTACCCCTCTTGCATTAAAGTTTATAGTGAACATATGTACTGAATACACATACATACTGTATATACAGTGTATTTGTACATAAATGTATGTGCGAGTGCTCTGACAAACTCCTGTACACTCCTGTAACTTCATAGTTTATTGTTATTTTTTAATGCATTACAGATAAATATTGATTTTACTGTTTTACCATTGTCACAGATGCAAACATTCAATCTTAAAACATGAAAATCCATGATAAAATTTTAAATTTTAAAATTTAAAACCATGGTAAATTATATATATATATAATTTACCAATACACCCCCCATCCCCCCCCACACACATATATATATATATATATATATATATATATATATATATATATATATATATATATATATATATATATATATATATGTGGGTGTGGGTGTGGGTGTGTGTATTGGTAAATTATATATATATATATATATATATATATATTTTTTTTTTTTTTTTTTTTTTTACCGTCACTTCCAAGCTGTAATTTTCTCCAAATAAGCAAAGACAATGTTAAAATAATATTTTTATAGTTCTTTATATTTATGTATTATATGCATAAAATTCTAACTTAAATTATCCAAGCAAGACAAAATAGTCTGCCAAAAATATCATTTCCATCACCATCATCTCCACTACAGAATGATATTAAACACAATACATAATCTGTGCTGGAAATTAAATTGTTGGATCAAAAAGACATAACAACAAAAATTACTAAATTCCACTGATGCAGGATTGTTTAGATGCTATTATAATTTGTATTAATGTTTTGAATTAGTTTTTGTTTTCAGTTAAAGTTATTTTGCTTTTTTGTCAGTTTTATATATATATATATATATATATATATATATATATATATATATATATATATATATATATATATTTTTTTTTTTTTTTTTTATATGTCTATATAGTTTTCATTATTTTTTTTTATTTCAGTACATCAAATTAAACTAAATCAAAATGAGAAATATTTCCTTGGCAACTAGTTTTTCATATTTTATTTTATTTAAGTTAATGTTTGTTTTATTTCAAGCAACAAAAAATTATTATTTTTATGGTTTTAGTTTTAGTTAATTACAATAAACCTGGATGCATGTATACTATGTTGGACACTATTAAATGAAAAACTATAGAAAAAGTCCCCAGTGATTAAATTCATAACAATACATATATGTATATACTGGTGCTGGCTTGAATGAAAAGCCAAATACATATTCTCACAATTCAGAATGCGCTCACTGTCAATATAAGCAAAATAAGCGAAACAAGATCCCATCTGACATTTCAAAACTGCTTAGATCAGTTAATCATTTTCCATTTATCAAAACTTCATGCGGTGGTGTTTTCAGTTAACTGGGTTCAGTCCAGTTAAAGAGGACTCTGTTATCTCAGTGACCTGCGCTGATATCTGTCCACTGGGCTCCACTGGAAGCTGTGCGTCGTCCAGCTGAAGCTGCAACACTATCACTTATTCATGAACAGTGGTTGTTGTGCAGGAGGCCATTAAAGGACACGAGACTTGAGATAGCATTGCATTACCTGCTCATATATTATGAATGGAACAAAGGACGATCACTCTCTGCTGGAACTGCAAAAATAGATGCACTTTAGAAGCGTTAAAGTGCTGCGGTGAACGATTCGGGACGCAGTCAGCATCTGAAAGTGATTGACAGGCTATCCTAAGATCTTATTTACTTTCTGGTGTTATTTTGTGCAGTTTGTTGCTGTACATTATTCTAAAAACAAAGGAAAAAAGATTTAGATTATATTTAGAAAACGAGCCAGTGTTATTTTAGTATCGTTGAAATGCTATTATAGTTTTGTATTAGATTTTACTTTTGCATTTTCTGTTTTCATTTTCATTTTAGTTAAGGCTTAACATATCCTGCAGATCATTATGAGCCAATGCAATAGTAAACATCTCCTAAACCACTGTATTCTGACATTTAAAATGATTTTATTGATTTGCAATAATCATCTCGGCCTCTATTCATTGAAACAAAAGTAGTTCAGTGCATAATGCTTATGTAAGTCTAGAGGAGGGGCAGTGGAGAGAAGCGGGATGGGAAGTGTTGTGTATTTTTAAAGCAGCATTAGTCACTTGCTCTAGATCATGGAAAGGGAAAAATGTCCTGATGACATAATCATCCTTTAACAGTTTCCATATAGAGGGTCTGGATCTGGGCGCCAGCGCTCCACATCACAGTGTCACGTCTGGATATAATCAAACGTTCTCTTTATCGGTTCTTCACACGCTATCTCACGCACAGGCCTTCAAACACGTCATCTTACGCTCCCTTTTCTCAGATTAAAGGTGAAAAACTCTGTTTTTTCATTAACATCATTTTGCACATACAAAAAAGTTTTTTTTTTTATTGTTGCCTAATGGAGGACACCATGTTGAGTTCACGAGGGACATGCTTTTCCTCATGGAATAAATGAATCATGGCTTACGAACCATGGCTTCATAGAGTGTGTCTACATCAATTGCAGTGGTAATCCACACTGAATCCACACCACTAGGTGTCAGTATTAAAGTGCAAGTTGACAGCAAACTCCTTCCTTGGTTCGCTGTAATTCTGTGCAGCCAGACCGGTGTTGAGGAGAAGTGATGCTACCAAAATAAAGTTCACAAAAAAAATGAAAATTCTGTCATCGACTCACCCTTGTGTTGTTCCAAACACATCTTAGAAACACAAATGAAGATATTTATGTCTCTTCCATAAAAGTCTAACGCTTTAACTGTATATTTCAGTAATGTGATGGGTGTGACATTGAGTTTTTTTCACTGTTTTTTGCTGATGATCATATGAACTCTCCTACAGATCACTTTATTTGGTTCAAAAACATTTCATTGATTCAAAGCACCTGAAAGACTGATTCAGCTTTGTAAAAAGATTCATTGAGATGTTCATAAAACAATTCACAGAATCACATTCTGGATGAACGTTTGTTCATAACTTTGAGAGAACCTTGCCAGAACGTTAGTCAAAGTTCTGAGAACATTCCCTGTGATACTCAATATATCTTTGCCAGCACTTACAGAAAACACGTTTATTCAAGTGTTCTAATACTTCTTTTAAACTAAAAATAAGAAAGTATACATTTAGTTTACTTTTTATGTACTTCTCAGAAATATACGTAAAGGGTTAGTTCACCCAAAAATGAAAATTCTGTCATTAATTACTCACCCTCATGCCGATCCACACCCGTAAGACCTTTGTTCATCTTCAGAACACAAATTAAGATATTTTTGATGAAATCCGGTGGCTCAGTGAGGCCTGCATAGCCAGCAATGACATTTCCTCTCTCAAGATCCATTAATGTACTAAAAACATATTTAAATCAGTTCATGTGAGTACAGTGGTTCAATATTACACTCTAAAAAATGCTGGGTTAAAAACAACCCAAGTTGGGTTGAAAATGGACAAACCCAGCGATTGGGTTGTTTTAATCCAGCGGTTGGATTAAATGTTTGCCCAACCTGCTGGGTAGTTTTATTTAAACCAACTATTGTTTAAAAATTGCTATATGGCTAGCTTAAAATGAACCCAAAATTAAAAACCAGATGCAATTAAAGGCAACAATAATAGACAAAAGGTAAATGTTTATTAATAAGCTTTAATATTTTATTAATATAAATTTAATAGTTTAATAGTTTATTAATATACATTTATTAATAAGCAATTTAATAAATGTTTATTGTTTAATAATTATTCATTGAACATTAATAAAAGTTCATTTCCAACATACTTTGCATTGATTTTAATTAAGCAATACAGTAATTTTTAAACAATAGTTGAGTTAAATAAAACTACCCAGCAGGTTGGGCAAACATTTAACCCTACCGCTGGGTTAAAACAACCCAATTGCTGGGTTTTTCCATTTTCAACCCAACTTGGGTTGTTTTTAACCCAGCATTTTTTAGAGTGTAATATTATAAAGCGACGAGAATATTTTTGGTGCACCAAAAAAACAAAAAAATAACGACTTATACAGTGATGGCCGATTTCAAAACACTGCTTCAGGAAGCTTCAGAGCGTTATGAATCAGCGTGTCGAATCAGCGGTTCGGAGCGCCAAAGTCACGTCATTTCAGCAGTTTGACACGCGATCCGATTCATAACGCTCCGAAGCTTCCTGAAGCAGTGTTTTGAAATCGGCCATAACTAAATAAGTCGTTATTTTGTTTTTTTTGCGCACCAAAAATATTCTTGTCACTTTAAACTATTAATATTGAACCACTGTACTCACATGAAGTGATTTAAATATGTTTTTAGTACATTAATGGATCTTGAGAGAGAAAATGTCATTGCTCCCTATGGAGGCCTCACGGAGCCATCGGATTTCAATTTGTCAATTTTCATCGGATCTTAATTTGTGTTCTGAAGATAAACAAAGGTCTTCCGGGTGTGGAACGTACGGTGGCCCAGTAGTGCACAACACAACGAAATTAAAAAAGCAAACATAAGTTCACAACACAACGAAATCGAGACACAACACAACAGAATCGAGCCACAACACAACGAAATCGAGCCACAACACAACGGAAATGCTCCCGACCACTAGGGGGCTCTCAGAGCTCGGTAAAGTTAGTTTTCCTTGCCACTGTTCTATAGAGTCGGCAGTAATATCAATACCACGATTAGTTTAAACAGTATGTAACCACTGCATATCGACATGAAATATTAATTCAATATCACCTACGTGCAAAATAGCTTCATATTTAGGCCTATACTTGTGAATGATTTGACGCGATACCACGGCGCATGATGAAGGGAACGTCTGCCAATCCCACTAAGTGGTTAAAACGTATAATTTGTATTCATTAAAATTACTTTTAACATTTAAAAACAGACATATTCAAATTCCAAAGCTTGTCAGTCTTACCAACAGGAACTAACAACCTTTGGAATTTGAACATGTCTGTTTTTAAATGTTAAAAGTAATTTTAATGAATACAAATTATACGTTTTAACCACTTGGTGGAATTGGTGGATGTTCCCTTTATCATGCGCCGTGGTATCGCGTCAAATCATTCACAAGTATAAATATGAAGCTATTGTGAACGTAGTTGATTTTTAATTAATATACCATGTCGATATACAATGCTTACATACTTAAAACTAATCATGGTATTGATATCTTTGTAAAACTGTCGACTTTATAGAACAGTGGCAAGGAATAGTAATATTACCTAGCTCTGAGAGCCCCCAAGTGGTCGGGAGCATTTCCGTTGTGTTGTGGTTTAATTCCGTTGTGTTGTGGCTTGATTCCGTTGTGTTGTGGCTTATTCCGTTGTGTTGTGGCTTGATTCGGGTGTGTTGTGGCTTATTCCGTTGTGTTGTGGTTTAATTCCGTTGTGTTGTGGCTTGTTTCCGTTGTGTTGTGAACTTATGTTTGCTTTTTTAATTTCGTTGTGTTGTGCACTACTGGGCCACCGTAGGGAACGGCATGAGGGTGAGTAATAAATGACATTATTTTCATTTTTAGGTGAACTAACCCTTTAAAATTGCACTTGAAGCTGTAGTTCATATCTTATTCTGGTTAAAAATTATCCAAAATCAATTTTTTGAGCAAGTACATAACCAGCCAGTGTTCAAAACTCTCTCCTCACCTTAGCCCGCTTCACAACAGTAAGTTTGTAATATGTGAGTGATACTGGTTTCCATGGGGAAATTCGAGCATGCAGCCGTTCGTCATCATTATGTCAAGTCTGTAAACATATAAAAGGAGTTCCAGCTAGTAGCTATATCATGTGAGGATCATTTATAGTCTTTTCTCACAGCAGCTGCAATAACTAAACATATCATTTTGATGGCGGACTGTAATCCAGAAAGGTCCAAATGATCATCAGTGACAACTGGAGATTCAGCCGTGGTTAAAAAGCAAAAGACTTCGGACTGCGGAGTAGCTACAGAAATTTAAATCTACAGGTAGGGCTGGGCGATATATCGCATGCGATATGAATCGACTTCGATAATGAACCCGATTTTGCGTGGCTTGTCCGTGAACTACGGCTCTGTCTATTAAAAGGCGCTCCATTTGAAAGCAGGTGATGGCGATTTAGCGGTAATCAGGGAACCGGCTTTAATGACGAAATGCGCGTGAGAATCTCATGCGATATATCGCCAGCCCTATCTACAGGTAACGCTAATACACACTAAATACACAGTCATGCAATGCTGATAAAGTATAACAATAATGATAATTTGCACGGTTTGACGTGATCCAAGCTTAGATTTAATCACCATTGGCAGCGTGATTTATTGTAATGCTTTTTTCTCAGTTGTTCAGAACAAAGGTGGCAGAAATGTTACTTACTTGTTCAGATGACATTTTCTGGTGAAAAATTTTATTTTGGTCATACTTCCAAGATGTAGAATCTGTGATTCTGAAGTACAGAATCCACACCGATGACTGACAGCAAACAGATTCATCTGCGCTGAGGAGCCGTACAGATGCACAACACACGTAAAGATGATAATTCTGCAAATAACTGCAATTGCAGGTTTCAAACAGAGATGGCGACAAAGATGCAAAACTTACAGACTGCAGCTTTAAGTATTCTAAGTATATTCTAAGTATAGTTGTGTTTAGTTCTATTTTTTGATTGAGTAGCCTATTAAATATATATATATTTTTTTTTCATATAGTTTTACATACTGTCTTATAAACTTACACTGTTTGAAAATATTGACTTATAAGAAAGTTTTCAATGTTTTCACTGTTATACAGTAGGGGGCACTGTTATGCATCTTCTGAAAGAGTACAGAATCTCTGATCAAAACACAGGTGAAGAAGAATCTGAAACAAGTGATAGATGATTGCTCACGCAAATGTAAAATAATGCGATCATCAACATTAAACAGCATATAAATCAAAACACATTACTAAATGAAATGTCAACCCAGGACGAGCTATATTTACCAGAGAAACAAGCGCGCCGCCATCTTTATAAAATTGTCTTTGAACTTCCGTTTTGCGGTAGCTCTGTACATTTCTATGGCATCGCTGTCAAAGAATAATTAGTTGGTTAAGTGGATTTACTTGTTGGAGTTAATGAAAGTTATCATGAGCATTGTTATGTTTAAAGCACATGTCTTAACAAATGTCAGTAGATCGGGAAGATTTTAAAACGAGCAGTTCATTCATAAATGTAATATCGCTTTGGAAATACAAACCGGAAGTCAAAAGACAACGAGCGCAACGCTGAAAAGGGGCGGGGCTACATAAAGTCTATAGGACTGTGAATCTTTGACGGTGTTGATGACTTGAACGGCTCCATCTGTGTTTTGATCAACGTTCTGAATCTGATTCAGACCTGGTCTTTGTCAAAAATGCAATTTTTGTTTAAAATGTTGCTTTTTATATATAAAACTTACCCACATTCAAGTGTTTATATATATATATATATATATATATATATATATATATATATATATATATATATATATATATATATATATAAAAAAGATAGGCTACATGAAGCTAGAATAAAATGGAAAGAGTTGGGTATATTTCAAGTATAAAAAATAAATACCTAAATAGGAATATAGTAGTATACTTAAAGGGCAAAAATAATATATAAATAGTAAACTATAAGTATGACGTTATGTTCATTTAAAGAAAAAATACAAGTAGCCTATACTTGCTGTATAAAACTACTAAACTAGTAGGCTTTTTTACTGAGTACACTTCAAAGTGTACTTTCATAAACTAAAAAAATTTTCTACAAGTATTAAAATTGTAAACTACTAGTATACATATAAGTTCACTTGTAGTACAGATGCAGTACAAATGAGAAACATAGTTGTGAAGAAGTTGTCACTTAAAGTTTACACTTATAGTACACTTAAACTTTTATATACTAAAAAGTGGGCTAATTTAGTCCCAAGCTGTATTGAAATAGTACACTTACAAGTTTACTGTTAGTACATTGATATTAGTATACTTACTACATAATGTATACTTAAAAATATACTTAAACATTAAGTATACCTCATAAAATGAAGTTGAAGTATATTTCTTTTTCATAAGGGAGCCAGAGGAAGATGCTCTACTCGGGTGAGTTATATTTCTCATACACTCATCATTATGTCCTTCTCCTAATTACACTTGAACAAGGAATCTGGCATGCAAAAGACAATTAGGGCTCATAGATTTTAAACCACTCAGTCAGTCAAGTCTACAGTTGTAAATTTAAGCGCCTTTGGTGTATGTGTGTGTGTGTGTGTGTGTGTGGCTTCAGTAAGGTGCAGATCATTATCAAGTGAATGGTTACCTTCATTAGTGCTGAGTTGTCTGAAATGCATTTGCTGTAACTGATGTGAAAGTCTTTTTCATCGATTGCACATTCACACACACACACACTTACATGGTTTCCTACAGAAACACGGCCAAAAATAGATCCTGACCATATAGAAAACAGACCACAAATCTTACAGTGTCAAGCGCCTTAATGGAAAGTCTATAACAAAGCATCACAAATCTGTCTCCTCCAAACAACACCTTCCACAACAGACTCTAACACTTAGTAATGAACGTCACTTACACACAATTAGATTTAGATGTTGATTGCAACTTTAATATTTGGAAATTAACCTCAGCGCTGTAATCCGTTGTAGGCTATTGTTGTCTCAGTCTGCAAAGAGGCTCTTCTCAGCCTTTTGTCAGTCATATTCAGCATTAGTGTAATGAAGTGGTAATGAGTCATTGCAAATAATTTGTATGCATCATATTTACATGTGGCAAGAGTCAATTGTGTTATGCTTTTTTGGTCTTAAATGCTTTTAAATCTATCTATCTATCTATCTATCTATCTATCTATCTATCTATCTATCTATCTATCTATCTATCTATCTATCTATCTATCTATCTATCTATCTATCTATCTATCTATCTATCTGTCTATATCATGTGTGTGTTCTTTAAAATGCTAAATTTAAAGAAAACCATCAAATGGACTTAGAGGCTTTTTGCATCTGAAGTCTTAATATATAACACACACACACACACACACACACACACACACACACACACACACACACACATATATACACTGCCCTCCAAAAGTTTGGAAACGCCCTAGAAAAGTGGGGTTTTGGACAATATTGGCATGAATCCTTTTTAATTTGTGATAATTTTGCACTGATAAGGGACAACACAAACTACGAAAACATATTTTATTACATAAACAGTTTATACATAGAAAAAACTTACATTTTCGATTCATCAAAATATCCACCATTAGCATCTATCTGACCTAAACTGGGTTCTGATTGGTTCATTGTATTCTAAACTTAATTGGCAATCAATTGTTGAAGCTATTAAGGTGTGCTGACCCAAAAATCTTTTACAAACCTGGGCCAAGTTTAATCCAGTAACAGCATCACAGCTGGCAAAGGGGCATGTCTGACTTTGACATGTATATATTGCCATTATTATGTAATCAAAATGATAATGTCAAGTTACTGTAATGTATTTGCACCAAAACATGACAAGGATTTATGCTGATGTCGTCCAAAACCACACTTTGCCAGAGGTGTTTCCAAACTTTTGGAGGGCAGTGTGTGTATATAATTATATATATATATATATATATATATATATATATATATATATATATATATATATATATATATATATATATATATATATATATATATATATATATAGTAGGTGTGTGTGTGAGCAAACTTGCTTACTTTTGGGACAAATTTAAATCAGAGAAAAATATGATAATACATACAAATAAACGTGTGTGTGTGTGTATTGTAGTTCTTCAATTTAAAGCCATTATAAATGTTCGTGTTTGTGATGTATTTGCATCAGAGACTCAGACAAAGAAAGAAAAGCTTTCAAATAATATATTATTGCTCATTGCCAGAATGAAACCAATACAATAAATTAAAGCAACAAATGCATGAAACTTTAAATAGACCATTAAAATCGAAATAATCCTTTACACATATATATGCAAATTGTCTAGATTTACAGCTTAGTACATAGTGCTGCCGGAAGCAGCTTGTCTGTTTGTAGGTAGCCAGCCATTCTGAGCATGCTCAGTGCACAGTAGTAGGTCTGAGAGTATCTCAGTTTAAACATACACTTCATATTTTCACTCTTTTATTACATTGTGGATAAAATGTATAATACTGAATAGTGACATTATTGAATGCATCTGCCCTTCTTTACTCAATTTATAGCTAAATAGAAAATTGGGCAATGACAAAAAATAAATGTCGCACAGCATCTTCTCAAAGTTGGGCATACATTCAGTTCCCACAGTCACCGTTAAGTGCGGCTGCCCTAATTTGCATCAAAACCAGCATAAACACACACACACACACACACACTCTCTTTTCATTCTTTCATGTTTAGTATCTTTGTATGGTCATGCTAGAAGGATATCCTCCATCCGTTCTCCTTCATTTTGAGTGTACCTTAGGGTGACATGCCAGAAAACGGTCACTCCGTGAGTTCTTTGGTGTGAGTGCATATAATGCAGTCTATAAGCTCCTTTAAAAACACTGGTATCATACCAGAAACTTGGCTTGTTGCAAAACCAATGTGCATCCTTTCATACCCAATAAATTTCCTCAACTCCCCCCTTCCAACCTTAGCTTGAAAAGGGGGCAGATATGAGTCCCTCTTATATGCAAAGTTCTTTAACAACAGAGTTATTGCCTTCGTGTTAGATTGTCATCTTTGTCATGATACCTCGATTACCTCCATGCTACCAGAGAAACTGGATTGCTTGCCCAGCTTCCCAAATTCCTCGCTGCTTTGTGTTGTGTTAATACCCTCTTCAAACTCCATCTGGCAGCTGCGGCGCTTGTACTTAGTGTCCACTTGCGATACACTGCAAACTACCGTTTTCCCCTCCTCGAGCCAGCTGTTCTGAAAGTCCCGCGGCTCCTGTGTCTCGTCCCTTCGGTGTACGCTGGGCTTGGAGGTGCCAGCTTGGCCACTGCAACTGTAAGCCGTGTAGCCAGGACCGCTGCCAAAGTGCACGGAGCTCCCAGTAGCAGTTCCAGATGGTGCCAAATTAGCGCCTAAGAACCAAGGGCAGTCACCAGTGGGTGTGATAGGGGTGGTGGCTTGATTCGAGCCTCTATGCGTGGTCCAAGTAGCAGATGTACCCAGCGGCAAGCTGAGGAAAGAAGGCGCCTTCAAGTTGGTCTCGCAAATGGGATCCTGGGGTCTTGGCCCGCAGTTACCCTGCTTCAGATTGAGGGAAAGAGTGGTGGCGGATAACCTCTCCAAGCCACCGTTTTCCCACCTCGTTCTGGACTTGTTAGTCACAGCAGTACACTGTGACTCCGTCGAAGGGTACTGAGTGGTTTTTAGGCTGTCAAGTCTGCAGAGTTTGGGTATGTTTTCAGAGTCTGACGCTGAGAAGTTTGGAGAAGATTGCTGGTTTTGCCTCGAGGAGTAGACAGACTTGATGTCAAGGGAGAAGGAGCACTTGAGCCGTTTGTTTTGAAGGATTCGTTCGGTGGACAGGTGAAGGGAGCTTAGGTCTTTCTGCAATGAGGTAGGCGATGGAGGCTTTACGGTGATCTCTGTAGTGTGTGGAGTCCTCTGGTCACAGTGATCGCTCTCCATCTTTCGGACCTCTGCCACCTCTTCTGTTGCTTTCCCTGCTAACCTTATGGGGTCGCAAGGTAGACTCTTCTTCGTCTGCAAGCCTCTCTCGAACTCCAGCAGCTGACCCAAGAAGTTGAAATTTGGAGATATTGATGGGCGACGGTCCTTCACAAACCTACAGGAATGTCAGATATGAAAAAATGTAATTTAATGCCAGAACACAACTGGTTTCCCATTCTTATAAGACTCAAGTCATGTCTGGAAACTAGGGCTGTTGATTTAATGCATTAATTTAATTAATTAGTTATGGAAAAAGTAATGCATTAAAATTATTAATGCATTTAATGCACCCGCCCTGCCCCAGAACTATGTAGGTCATCTGACATTTTAAACAGTTGATTGGTGACGAACATGAAGCTACGTGATGGAGCCTATAGAATGCAGTTAGAATAATCCTAAAATTCAAGATATTAGCGCAAAAAAGCCCCTGTATGATTTTTGTCTCATTTTTATATAATATATGATATTGTCGATATCACACAATTGATGTTTTTGTTCCCAATAGCATGGGTGCAAATGTGATACTGATATTATACAGCACTTCAATAAATAAGTTGATATTGTGTTATATTTTAGATGTAATATTGTCAATTTTATCAATGAAAATATTACATATAAAGCCACAGCAGAATGACTGCGTCTCGGAGAAAAACAATAAATTTGTGTTTTGAACGAATCAATGAGGTGAATCAATGATTCAATGGCCCATTCATAAAGAGAGCCATTTACTTCATTCCTGAGTAAATCAGACATTTGAACAAATCGAATAAATAAATGACTCAATGACTTGCTCATTCCAAATTACTTGCTCATTCCACGACCTACTGGCAGTTTTAGTTTCTTATTTAGAGTATCATTTCATATATATATATAAAATCATATTCCACATTAATAAAAAAAATTTGCAAATTTGATGTGCGATTAATTTGCGATTAGATTAAGAATTTTAACAGCCCTACTAGAAACATTCATTCAATTGCTGGTCTGGTCTTGGTGTAGCTGGTGGACCAACATAGACCGGTAAACAGCATGGCTGACCAATGAAGTCTTGCTGATTAAGCCAGATAAGAATTCCAGCATCTCCTGATGGGACCATGATCCAAACACAACATATACTAGATGCCATATTCCATTTGAAAATCTAAGGGTTTGGATGTTGGTCCCCATCATGGGATGCCGGTGTTCTTCACAGGCTACTTAACCTGTATTTTTGGTTAGTAAACAATACCAGTTCCACCAGCTAGACCAGGAACAACCTTGGGTCTTGAACTATGCTGGTCTTTTCGGCAGTCCATAGAGTATCTGAACATCCAAAGAACTGCGGTTACCTGTAGGCATCATCTGAAGACAGGCCCATGGTTTTCATGATGTAGGCAATGGCAATGGTTGCAGAGCGGGATATGCCAGCCAAGCAATGGACGATGACTCTGCAGTTTGACACCTTGGCTTTGTCTGTGGATAGAGAGAAACAGCAAACTGGTCAAAAGCAGTTCCAGTGTTAAACTGCACACAAAGCATGAGGTAATCTCATTCGCCCACCTCAAATGCTGACATCACTCATACCTCCCTCAAATGCTGATGCACAGATGGCTTGTGTTAACCAAACCTCAAACCTTTGAGGTGCTAACTCCTAACTTGCCTTCTAGAATACCCATTCAGCAAACCACAGAGTCTGATATTCTTACCAATGAACTCATTGGTTTTGTCCAACCAAGGAAGCAGCTTCTCACAGTAGCTGTCATTGACGGGAATGCGCATGAAGTGGTTGTCGCTGATGAAGTCAGGTTTGGGACAAGTGTTGCTGGCATTCAAGACATATGTGATTCCATTCTGAGTCATCAGTTCCTGTTAAAAGATGGACGTTTTGCATAAATTCGTGCCGACAAACTAATTCCAAAGAATTCCACAGACAGTTTCCGACATCTTCCTTGAGCAGATTCCAGCTGTATCTGAGTCTGTTTGTCATGCATGCTAAAGCTTTTGTAAATGAGAAATATGTAGAAAGATAAAATGTCAAGAGAAAATGTTTTGGTGGTGAGTTTCATTTCAACTTGACAGGGCTAACATTTAAGTCAACCCAACATCAATGAAAGTTTTTTTTCTGGAATGCATTCAGTTGCCTGTTATCTAAGTAAGTGATGAGATACGCTACAATTCCCTCATTTCAAGGTATGTGCAAACACCCTCCAGGTAAAGGAAAACTATTCCTGGCTATCTGATGAAGCCTCATGAATTTGTTATGTCTTCACAACAGGAATTAGTTTGTGTCACACAATGAAAACATTTCCTGACTGTAAATTTTCTCTCTTCTGATCTACTTAATCAATCTCTCGCAACTTTTTTGTAAAGTCATAAAAACATATCATGGATTTTCCCTTTTGCTATTGGGGCAAATGGGAAGGCAAAAATGATATTTGTTGCATTTTCTGTTCACCACTCTAGAAATTTACCCAACTATGATGACTTCCCCTTCTGAAAACCCCAGAAATAGTCTTTTTTTTTTTTTAGTTCTACCAACCTTATTGAGGACGTCTCTTTGAGAGCCCAAGTACAGGTGGGGCAGGATGCGGGTCGGACCGATGTTGGCCACAGGTAAGCAGGGTTGGGACAGGCTGAGAGGTAGAATAGTGGCTGGTTTACTCTCACACAGGTCAGGAAAACAGGAAGAGAAAGCTGCAAAGCCACCTGAAAAGGTACAGAGAAAAAGAGAACTATAATCGCATTTGATTCAGAACCGCATGTATGCGAACAAATTTATGGCAAACCAACATTGCAGAAACCAAAAAATTTATTATTCCCCTTGTATGTACACTCTAAATAATGCTGGGTTAAAAGCAACCCAAGTTGGGTTAAAAATGGACAAACGCAGCAAATGGGTTGTTTTAACCCAGCGGTTGGGTAAAATGTTTGCCCAATGTGCTGGGCAGTTTTATTTAACCCAACTATTGTTTAAATTGTTAATTACTATATGTCTAGCTTAAAATGAACCTAAAATAATTATTAGAGACACATAATTATTAGAGGCAACAATAATAATCAAAAGGTGAAATAACTATTTCAACCCAACTTGGGTTGTTTTTAACCCATCATTTCTTAGAGTGTACGTACATTGGGTCTCATTCACTAATAATTGTGTGGATTGAATGAATTTGGAGTATTCTAAATGAGCAAGGTTAGAAATTTGCAGAAAACACGCCCAAACCATGTTCATATAAGGGCTTTCCACACACCCTGTCCTTCCGTTGCTCACAGCAAACGTGACGCTCCCTAGGACGCACAGCAAGATCCTTGTGCAATGCCAAATGTGCCATTCTCAAAACAAAACTCAAAACAAGTTCAAACACAATAAACAAATGTAATACAGACCCAGATTACAGACCTCTGATTAGCCAGCTGAACATATGCATCTTTATGCAGAGGCAACTCGCAGCTATGTGATTTTTGTGTGCGTGTGGTTTCAGTTGTTCCTACATTTTTTCAAAAATTTAGAATAAAATTTAAAACAAAAGCTATTGATGAATCATGATTTGTTTGTGTATTTGAATGGTTAGTCAATGAGACCCATTGTTCTTACACACACACAGTTTGCAGCAAACTCAATCACTTACAGTAAGAATGGAATAATAGTACAATGAAGGGGGTTTCCAAACATCCTAACTGACCGAATTACACATGAACCCCAAACACAAACTCCACAGGGGCCAAAAAGCCTTTCCGCCAAAGCAGAAACATCCTGCCATTTAAATTCTGCTTAAGCCGCACAAGCATATCCAGCACACTCAGTGTACAGTAGATGACCCTCCACCAGGAAGAGGAATACCACGGTAGATTTTTACACTCTCTGAACCAATGTTTACTTTTTCACTTAAGCAAGCCATTTTGTAACCAGCAAATATCAGTCTACGCTACTGCTGGGCTGCGAGAGCGGCGAACCCCCTCTTTGAAAAGGAAATGAGAAAACCAATGGAGTGGTGAAAGCCGAGCCATGCCACTTTACAAGGCAGATAGGGTGTCAGTGTCTGGTTCTCCGGTCTCCTGCTTCCTGTATGACCTCATCTCCTCTCCCAGCAGCACATAGTGGGAATGAGGCAGGCCACAGGATCACTGACACCCAACCAGTACTCAGAGGAAGCACATACACACAAACACACACGCTTTCATTGTGAAATAATTTCAGTTTCTAAACCTTAGAGCACGCTTTAATGCCAAGGACCCCCAATATTATACACTTTCAGATGTTATATGTCATTGTGCTACAATTAATAAACAAACGTCATCTAGAAAATAATCAATTTGTATTTAGTTAACAGCATAACTTTTTTCTAACCAGTATTATAATATAGGATAAACATTTTAGTATATTCCACATAATAAATATCATTCCAAAGCAGCTTGACAAACAGGTTCACTCAACAAAAAACAGTTGCACACAACTCATATGTACATAGCACACATTCACACCAGTGCAATGACCTCAGTATTTATTTGGGGTTTCTAATGAAGCCTCTTTTATTTGGTTTAGCCACCGATGACCTCAAATACCCAATGTGATAGTGTAGTTATTCAAATGAACAAAGACAAAAAAAGAAACTGCAGCCTGTTTAGCTGTAAATGCCTATTCTCGTAAATACTCACTCGTCTAATCTTGGACATTTTACCCCAGGCTCCGAGAAAAGCCAGCAGACAGGGCAATGACATCACTTTGAATTAGTGTTTGAGTTTGCCTGGATCGTTTGTCTGAGACATACAGGCACATGCAAATCAAGATGGGAGAATGACTGTATTATGAAACAGGAAGAGAAAGAGAGAATAAAAAACGACAAAAGCAGTGAAATGTTTGAATATTAAGGATAAAAAGCAGATGAGCTCATAGGCATGAAGTAAGAGTCTGATGCATGTGAAGGTTGACACAAAGGCATATCTCTCATTTGTTTATCCATCCATCCATCCATCCATCCAACACATACATTCACTAACCCAGTTCACTCTCTCATTCACAGCAGATAAAGAGTTCTGGACTTTTCAATGTAATGTTCACATGACATCATTCAGCAAGGCCATTAGATATGCTGTGTGAGTCAAACCAAACAGACCTGTTTAAAAGACCTTTTCACATGAGTCACAAATGACATCATGACCCGCTCTTGTCACGGAAAAAAAGTGCCAGTGTTACTCATATTACACCGGTGTAAACTCAGGCCATTGACTTCATGCTATGAGTTTAACAAGCTACCAGGAAGTTGTTTTAAAATACCCACTCAGGGCGAATGTTACTTTTGATTACATAAAAAAGCAAGCTGAATATTCTTGAAATCAGCAAAGTAAGTGCTTTGTTTAAAAGCAGGGTGCCTGTTCCTTTAAGGCCCAGCTCAAGGCCTGCCTGTTTCCAGCTATTAAAAGCAACCGCCAAGGAGGATGACATCATTGCTCAACATGCGGGTGGCCAACAGGCCGTCTCTTCTCGCACACACATGCACCCCAGAAGTTTTGACTAGCACCCGGTGCACCGGCACCAGACGAGGCAAACATGCTCTAACATGAGGTTTTAACATCCCAGAACTGATTGGCCTGCTTTCTGACATCACAGCCCAAAAGGAAAGCCAGTTTCCAGTCTCACAGCCCATGCAGAAAAAAACCCCCATGAAAAATAGACATAAATTGAATTAGTGCAGACCTGGTTGGCCGTCCCGACGGCTAACATTCCATATGCATGATGTCAGCGTGTCCTGAGGCTGTCGGACAGACAGGCGGAGCAAATCCGCTCAAGGGTTGCATGACATGCGGCTCGCTGAGATAAAAATGACTTCATTATTGATTTTAGTGTAGGATTAACAAATTATACATTTTGTTTTGCATAAAGCGCAAAAACCGTTTGCATAGGAAACATTTGGCTGTAATTACATTACACTGTAAAAAAAATGTAAAAGTTGTAATTAAACATTACTGGACTACGTGTTACATGAAAATACAATTTCAATCTTTCGGCGACATCCACAAAAATTTGTTTTGGTTTTCCTGAACATCTGGTTTTAAATAGCCAAGTCAAGTCACATTTATACACTCTAAAAAATGCTGGGTTACCAGCGATTGGGTCGTTTTAACCCAGCAGTTGGGTTAAATGCTTGACCAATGTGCTGGGAATTTTTTTTTTAATTCAAATATTACAATACAAATTACTATATGGCTGACTTAAAATGAACCCAAAATAGGTTGGAAATTAATAATCTGACACATAATTACTAGAGACAACAATAATAATCAAAAGGTGGACATTTATTAATAAGCAATTCAATGAATGTTATTGCTTAATTCTTATTCATTAAACATATTAATAAATGTTAATTTCCAACATACTTTTGAACAATAGTTTGGTTAAATAAAACTACCCAGCAGGTTGGGCAAACATTTAACCCAACCGCTGGGTTTGTCCATTTTCAACCCTATTTGGGTTGTTTTTACTGTATAATGCAGATTCTGTCAAAGCCGGAAAATAACAGTGTCAAGCATTGCAGAAATCATCAATTCTGAAATAAATTCAGGAGTGAAGCTGCTCTACAGGGACAATACTGTCATTATTCAGCTCAAGTCAGCTCTGTGTCCACAAATATTACAGCTTCTGAATTTGGATTTAGGAAAAAGCAGCACAGACCCCCCCCTCTGGAGATCTCAATGATATCAGTCTCCCAAAATATCCTCACATGGTAAGCAGGAGTTACACTAACAGGCTGGAAAACTCAATGGTTGAGTAAAACACTCCAGTACAAACCCTTCACTTGCAGAGTATATACTGGGGTGATTGATTTGTTCCTTTTTGTGCAGATTGTATTAATTTTTAATAAAAAACAAAACAAAAGGTATATTCAAACCAAAGCAGTTTGAAATGAAATCACACGTGCATTATCTGCCAGAATGTGTGTGAGTGTGTGAGGGCTAAATACAGATATGTAGTATTTAGGGCCCTGCTTAGCAGGAGCTTACAAAAAGCATGCTAAATTTGTTCAGGGGGACATGATACTCCAGCAAGTTCAGACACATTCAGATTGATGGTATGGCACAATGTCATATTTCAAATCTCACAGTCGTCAGGTTTCCATACTTCTGCTGTTGATGTCAGCGCATGATGGATTGAAGGCAATTACAATCTGCTGAAATAGTTTTGCAAATCTTCACCTGAACTTTTGTATTGGCAAACTCTAAATATGAAACGTGAGAGGTGTTGTATTAAAATAGATGACAGTTCATCAAATAACACATATGTAATACCCACAATTTTCTTTTTTTTTATTAAAAATGTTCAAATACTAGCCAACATTAAGATGCATGAAATATCAGAGAAAGAGACCTTAAAAAAGACAAAGTTTCTGTCTCCTCATATATATATATATATATATATATATATATATATATATAAATAGGTATGTAAAGTACTAAAAATACTCAAATCATGTTTTATGGTTTTCTTTATATTTAAATATTTAATGTAATATTCTAATAATGTATAGTGAATAATTATTTGATTTTAATTGTTATAATTATTACAGAATTAATAAATATGTAATAATTAATAATAAATTAATTATATTTTTATTTTTGTCATATATAATGTATTTATAATAATTAATATCAATATAATTATTTATTGATATAATTATTGTTATTATAATTATTTCAATTGATTTCAATTATATATATATATATATATATATATATATATATATATATATATATATATATATATATATATATATATATATATATATATTCTGAGGATATTAATTCCTGTTTGCATTCACTTTCGGTTTGCTCACAATGAATGGCCATGTATTTAAATCAAGTCAAAGATAGAAACTCATGAAGGCAGGTAACTAAAAATCGACTGACCTCCCACACACCCCCTGAAGCCACTTGTTATTGATGTCCAAACATCAGAAGGAGGTCACTGAGATGCAATAACACGAAGCGAATGGGAGACACACTTGCACATACACATATGCACACATACTAAAAACCACATGATGCACTCTCATAACTACACTAACAGAGGGGCAAAGTACAAATTAAGGGCAGGTGAATCACAAATAACCAAAAGGTGCATGCAAAAGCTTACTGTATCTAAATCCCACAAGTACACACTCTCCAAGTGACTCTCTTTCCAACTCACCTCTCAGATCTCGCCCTTCCTTGATGCGCCTGACGCGCATCTTCAGCCTCATCTCGCTCTCGTGCATGTCTGTCCACAGCGGAGGAGGGATCACCAAGTCAACGGGCATCCAGGCAAGCCTGCAGAAAATCTACACAATCCACCCGCAGCTCAGATGAGCGCCTATATCAGATGCAGAGAAGGGAATGAAAAGGCCTTTGTGTTTCAGCTGCTACCGCAGCCGTACTCTTTCCTCTCGTGCGCCTTTTCACTTCTGACTTTGGCTCCGAGCGCTCCTGCCTCTCTAATGTTGCGCCTCCTCCCTCTCCCTCTCTCTCTCTCTCTCTCTCTCTCTCTCTCTCTCTCTCTCTCTCTCTCTCTCTCTCGCTCCCTCCCTCCCTGTCTCTGAATGAGCGCACTGGCTGTGCTCTACTGGGGCCTGTGTTCAGTAATAGCTCATGTGTAAGGCATGCAACCACATTCCTGACTCATCAGACAACTATGCGGCCACCGATGGGGCCAGCGCCGCGCGCAGAGGGAAGAGCTCCTACGCCTGCCGGACAACAGCGCGCGCGGTTTGTGTGTGTGTGTGTGTGTGTGTGTGTGTTTTGCAATCAACAAAGGAGCTGTAGTTTCTTTCGACCGACTTCTCTGCTTACTATAGGCATCATCATTGCTTATGTAATGGCACATTATCAGGCACATGATCTGTGTCCTGTCACTGGGAAGTCCATGGGAAGTCCATGTTGACTCACTGCTAGCACATCACACTCGGTTTAACAAAAGAACAGTTTGTCCTTGAATCATCAATCGGCGTTAATCGCGGCTGACATCATGCATCAATCATTAGCCATTAATCATCCATAGCCTACTGAAAGCAGATAGATTAAATCCATCCGTTTCTCTAAGATGCATAGTGCTAAAACAGTTAATCTGCTGCACGAAGGTGCATCACAATAATGAAATTGGACGAAAAAGTTCAATTAGGATATTATAGCCGCTAATTATTCAAACTGACATATTATTTGATAGATCAAATCCATTATGTGTTAAGATGCATACATAAAGATATGTAAAGTGCTGAAACCTTAGTTAAACTGTGCGGTCACATTAGCGAAATTTCGCATGAGTTTCATTGACGAAAAATTAGCATAATTAGAATCATTAGCCATTAATCATCAATACTGGGATTGAATGAATATGTGTCCATTTCTCATATGTAAACATATGTAAAATGCTAAAACATTTGTTAAACTCCAGCATAAAAAATGCAGTCACATTAGCGATATTTTAGCATGCAAAAATGGTTCCATTGTCAATCATTGGCTGTTAATCATCCATTTAGGCTAATGAAATCATGATGGAATAGATTTAATATGTGACCATTTCTCTATGACAGATGTAAAGATATGTAAAGTGCTAAAACCTTTGCAGCATAAAAATGCCACATTAGCAACATTTCGGCAAAATTTTGCAGACAAAAAAGGTTCGTTGCTGTTAATCATCCATACTGACATCATGATGGGATAGATAGAATCCATTGTGTGTTCAGATGCATATGTAAACATACATAGGCCTACAGTGCTAAAACCTTTGTTAAACTGCAGAATAAAGGTGCGGTCACATTAACGAAATTTTAGCAAAGTTTCGCAAACAAAAAGTCCATTTCCAATCATTTGCCATTAATCATCAATACTGGGATAGAATGAATATGTGTCCATTTCTCTATGACAGATGCAAATGTAAACATACATTAAGTGCTAAAATCTTTGGTTAAACGGCAGAATAATGGTGCGATCACATTAGCGAAATTTCGGCGAAGTTTTTCATTAGCCATTAATCATCAATCATCAATTCATTTAACTGCAGCATAAAAATTAAGTCACATTAGCGACATTTTGGCAAAATTATTCAGAAAAAAAAGGTTTTTTGCCGTTAATCATCCATACTGACATCATGATGGGATAGATTGAATCCTTTATTTGTCCATTTATCTATAACAAATTCAAATGTAAACATACATTAAGTGCTAAAATCTTTGATTAAACTGCAGAATAAAGGTGCGATCACATTAGCGAAATTTTGGCGAAGTTTCACTGACGAAAAAAAGTAAATTTTCAATCATTAGCCATTAATCATCAATACTGGCATAGAATGAATATGTGTCCATTTCTCTATGAGAGATGCATACGTAAACATATATAAAGTGCTAAAACATTCATTAAACTGCTGCATAAAAATGCAGTAACATTAGCGCAATTTCGGCAAAGTTTAGCATGCAAAAAAGTTCCATTGTCAATCATTGGCTGTTAAACATCCATATAGGCTACTGAAAACATGACAGCATAGATTTAATATATTATGTGGCCGTTTCTCTATAACAGATGTAAAGATATGTAAAGTCCTAAAACTTTCATTGAACTGCAGCATAAAAATTAAGTCACATTAGCGACATTTTGGCAAAATTATGCAGACAGAAAAAGGTACTTTGCCGTTAATCATCCATACTGACATCATGATGGGATAGATTGAATCCTTTATTTGTCCATTTATCTATAACAAATTCAAATGTAAACATACATTAAGTGCTAAAATCTTTGATTAAACTGCAGAATAAAGGTGCAGTCACATTAGCGAAATTTCGGCGAAGTTTCACTGATGAAAAAAAGTAAATTTTCAATCATTAGCCATTAATCATCAATACTAGGATAGAATGAATGTGCGCCCATTTCTCTATGACAGATGCATACGTAAAATGCAGCATAAAAATGCAGTAACATTAGCTCAATTTCGGCAAAGTTTAACATGCAAAAAAGTTCCATTGTCAATCATTGGCTGTTAAAGGTCCCGTTTTTCGTGGTTTTTTGAAGCTTTGATTGTGTTTATAGTGTGCAATATAACATGTGTTCATGTTTTGCGTGTAAAAAAACACAGTATTTTTCACATAATTTACTTATCTGTATACCGCTGTTTCCACTGTCATAAAAACGGGCTGATGACTTCCTTGTTCTATGAAGTCCCTCCTTCAGAAATACGTAACGAGTTCTGATTGTGCCAGCGGTTCCTGTGTTGTGATTCGACAGCAGCTTAGCGCTCCTTGCCCGGAAAGGTCACGCCTCTTACCATAACGTGGAGATGCACGTGCTCAGTGTTATTGTAAACGTCTTTAATTTTACCCTATCAATTTGAGCCGGAATCAGACCTGGTGATTGGACTGCGGGATGAAAATAACAGCGTTTCGACGACATGGCGACAAACACACTCTACAAACGCAACTCTTGTGTATTCCTGTGGGCGGAGGTTAGTCAAAAAACTGTTTTAGTGACGTCATTAAAGAAGGAAGTAGAGGGATGTAGTCCAAACTGGCCGTTCGATGTAGGCGACTTCTGTTAAATAAAATATCTCGCTTGGCATTGAACTTTGAGCTTTAAAATTTTACAGATTTTATTTATACTCTAACAACAACATTACACACTAACTAAAGTTTGAAACATGGGATCACGAAGAACGGGACCTTTAAACATCCATATAGGCTACTGAAAACATGACAGCATAGATTTAATATATTATGTGGCAGTTTCTCTATAACAGATGTAAAGATATGTAAAGTCCTTAAACTTTCATTTAACTGCAGCATAAAAATTAAGTCACATTAGCGACATTAAAAACCTTCGATTAATCTGCAGAATAAAGGTGCGGCGAATGAACCCGTTGTGAAATCTTTCACCCGCATGTAAAATTCCTGACTGTGTGGACCGGATTTCGGCCCTTAAAAATTCGCCAAACAACAGTAAATTGGACCGCAGCTTAAGGCATTTGCAAACAAATAAAATGGACAGTTCATTGAAGAATGGAAATTTACTCACCCTCAAGATATTTTGAAAAATAAAAAAAGTAATTTGCAGCATTTTTTTTTTCATACAATTAATGTCAATGGAGTCCAAAGCTCTTTTGAGTTTCACATGCAGGAGCAAGTAAATGATGACAGAATTTTAATTGGTTGAACTGTCCCTTTAAGTGTTGTTTGTTTGTTATATACCAAGATGCAGTTTCAACTTTGCCTTTCTCCGTTCACCATCTCCCTATTGGCTGGCTGCATTGGTGCAGTGACATTTTTCAAGGTTGCGCAGGTTGCCAGATCAGAGAAACTCGAGAAAGCAAATTAGGACCCGACGGGTTCATGTACCAATTTTAATTGAGGGGCTTTTCGCTGACCAGCCTGCACGTTTCTGTTTGTCCAAAGCTGTGTGTGTATGACTGCAGTGCTGTAAATAGGTGTGTGAGTAAGGTAGCTATTTCTGTACTGTGTTTCGGTGTTGAGGGAGAATACTACATCTTTAATGCAGGAACAATGACACTGACTGCTGGATGACTGCCAGGGATCTTAACATAGCCCCTACAGACACACACATGCAATTATAAACTGATCCACACTTCTAAAAATGAGAAATATGATAATTGCCTGAATGTGTGCTGTGCAGACTTGAGGGAACACAGGTGCTAATTCACACACACACACACACACACACACACACACACACACACACACACACACACACACACACACACACACACACACACACACACACACTCACTCAATACATGCTGCCCAGCAACAGAGGACAATAATAAAAAATTGTCACGTGAATTGTTTTTTCTTTGCAAAACTGAATGTAGAACCAATAACAAGCACTAGATGGCAGTAGACTAACATCACACAATCTCCCTAGCAACTGCTGAAGTGCTAGAGAACCTGACATGCTCTTTTGGAGTATCTGGCTGTGTTCAGAATGGAAAACTAGCTTACTCAATACCTCACTGTACCTTCTTTTTTAGTAGAATGTGAAACAGAACGCATAAGCAGAAATAAATGCTTCAAACAAGGAAATCTAATATACCGGGAGAGAGTTATGCAGATGCATTTATGAAGCATGTGACCTTTATGCTGCCATCTTTATTTTATGAGCAATGTAACCTTTATCAAATCTCAAAATGAATATCCATTTCAATACAATACATTATAATGTTGTGATGCCTAAATTCACTTTTGGCGCTTTTCCACTGCATGTGTGTGGGATTATAGACTTACAGTTATAGTTGCGCCGCTGTCATGAGAAATCAAGTGCGATACATTAGAATACATGATGTTTATTACATTAAGTGCACAAACAACATGCTTGAAATATAAAATTAATTCCTATGTATTGCATAATAAAACAAACTGGAAAAAGATATATATATATAGTATATGAAACATGTAATTTAAAAGACATTAATGGTCATTATAACACATTTTAAACACATTTACATAAATCATAATGTGATTTTCTAGGAATTATAATCAGGCGCTAAAAATACTACCCATTAAATGTCCAATGAACCAATGGGATCACTTGGGGTCCGAAAGGAGACCCGATTCCTGGGGGGACTTGATTTCTCACCACACTGCCGTTTGGTTTGGTGTCTTGCAAATCCAATGATGCTATAGTGGATCACAGGTAAATGATGCCAAATGCAGGTGTAAAACATTTTGAGCTTGTCCACTTTCAAAAACTTCCCGAGGTAGTCGAAAACGCATTCAACCGGATTGCTTTCGTAGTGCAAAAAGCTCATGTGCTTCAATGTGTTTCATTAAAGACTGTCTACTCTCTGCCTGCTGACCTAACGCGTAAACATTATGGGAAGTGCACTAGCTAGATGGGATTTAAACTTTGTTGGCTGAAGACCCAAGTTCGGTTTGAAGACAAAAAATGTACCAAGCACAATGTTCTCTCACCATTCCTGATTTCTTCACAGTGTTCGGCTGGTCTTGTGGCTGTCAGAGCTTAAACGAAAGCTGATGCTCTCCGTATGTTTTTCGTCATCTCCGGGCGTGTTCATATGATCCATTAGATCAAAAAAAAAACAAAAAAACATACATTTACTCTCCCATAGACACTCCCCTCGAAGAAATCAGGACTGTGTCTCCCTTGTCCACTTGTGATCTGATAGACCAAAACGTATCTTAATACCAGGTGGAAACAGGACCGGTGATCTGCAGTTTACATTTTAGTATCGGTACGACTCACTTGGAACCTCAAACGAGGTGGTACTATTTAAATTGAGCCGCACCGTGCAGTGGAAAAGCGCCATTTAATACAAATAAGTATTAGGGTAATTAAGTTAATTTGAAGTATTAGGGTATAATTTTTCACTTATTTATCGACCGTAATAGTATTGGTCAGAACTGTATTATATAATTACTTAATAACACTTAAGTTTAATATATATCAAATACCAGAATCATTATTGAATGCAATGCATTGCATGTGTCATATACTGCACATGGCAAATACAATAAATATGTCACATAAAATTTAGATACGGTGCATAGTTCACATATTACTGTACAGTATTCACAATAGTCAGAGAAGTATGCTTTTCCAAAAGAGAGCTGTGATCAAACACATGCAGATCTATTAGTTCATTGCACAGCAAATATACCCGTTTAGCCTTCAGGTAGGATGATTCCTCTGATGTAGGCTGGAGATGTGGGAAGAAAAGGGTGGAAGGGAAATAAATCACACATTCTTGCACAGTGAGCTAACCTCGGTACATCTTTGCATGCCTTTGCCAAAGACGCAGACTTTGCGCCACCCACCAGGTCTGATGAGGGGCTTTATTTTAGTCTTCTAAAATATTACACGGATTTAGAGCAGAACGTCTGCCGAGCGTCATAATTCCCAATACAGTGCATGCAATTTTCATAAATCAGAAAATCGTGTGTCCATGCAAGTGTGTGTAACACATCCAGCCAGAATTCATGCAAGCAGGCCCTCATCTCTCTTTCCCCATAAGGCCATGACACTCAGTAGCGTCTCCCGATCTTTGCATGATATCAGCACACGGCAATGCCGCATCGGTTTCTACACGTCTTCTGCGTCTAAATTACCAGAGCAGGTAAATCGCGCAAGCATCCAGCGCCGGTGTTGACAGAGCTGGTTGTTAAGACTCTGGCAAACATGCAATCAATATGTAATTCCAGCCGTGACGTGGCTCTCGCCTCTGTCCTGGCATGCCTCAGCTGTGATGTAGTATCCCAGAGAAGAGGGTCGTCGTTGGAAATGTACACCCTCTTGACCCACTAATAAACCCCCCAACAGCTGCAGCGGTGAGGAGCTGCCCAAATCTGCAGGGTCACTGACTTGGAAGACATTTAGAGAGTCTGACCTGTTAGGTCACTGGAAGCACAGGGAATTTTTATGTTGGGCTCTGTCAGTGCTTGCCGAAGGATGTGCTCATGTTTTGTTGTTGGACAGCAGTGGCAATTAAAAACAGACACTTACGGCTCAGATATATTTCGAAGAATGAACTGGTGTGACGTCATTTCGAACAAAATCAGGCTGAAACAAGTTTGTTATGGGAGTTCGAAACAGCTTGCCAAAGCTAACTTTGTGGAAAAGTTCGTTCTTTTAAAAACTTCTATTGGTCCATGGTGATGATAAAGTAGGTGGGTGTGGCTCTGAGGCTCCGCCTTCTTTGAGGTGTAAATCTTCTCTGGTTCATTTCTTCTGTTCAGTCCGTCAAGGTCAGACACGAGTAAAAACATAGAAACACTGGAGAGCTGTGAAACTGAAGCTATAATTCAATTAAAAGAGACACTGATGGTGTTTTCCATGTTTAATAGTGTAAAGCTGCTTGCTTTTAAAGGGGTCCTTGATTATGATTTGACTTTTTTAACTTTAGTTAGTGTGTAATGTTGCTGTTTGAGCATAAACAACATCTGCAAAGTTACGACACTCAAAGTTCAATGCAAAGAGAGATATTTACTTTTGCAGAAATCGCTTTTTAAGGACTACAACAAACGGCTGGTAGGGACTACAACGAGATTCTTCCTGAGTTGGTGACATCACTAACCCTAGAATTTACATAAACCCCGCCCCCGAGAACACACAACAAAGGGGGTGGGGCCATGTTGGGCTGCTTTAGAGAAGAGGAAGAGTTGTTGTAGTAGAGTGTTGTTGACATGCCGTCATTTTACGCCGGACTGCTTCACAAACGAGGGTCAGTTCAACACAAAAATGAACATGACGGCACATGCTAGTGGATGAGTTGAATCAACTCCACAGCAACTACATCAATTTATCCACTAACCATTCAGAAACGTCTAAAAGTTGTAACTTCTTCCTGAGTCTCTCCATCAGTGTCGACTCCGGTTTGAACAATGTAAGGCTGAACACCGTTACTGACAATCCTCATTTTGGCTGCATGAGATTCTCCAGCTTTGTTGTTGTTGAGCTGTTAAAGCGCCGCCTTCTTCTGGAAAGGGGGCGGGAGCAGCAGCTCATTTGCATTTAAAGGGACACACACAAAAACGGCGTGTTTTTGCTCATACCCAAATAGGAGCAAATTTGACAAGCTATAATAAATTATCTGTGGGGTATTTTGAGCTGAAACTTCACAGACACATTCTGGAGACACCAGAAACTTATATTACATATAAACATGCCAACTAATTTTGACTAACTTGCTCATTAACATTCCCTCCAAACTGTTGCTCCACCATTGACAGTATAGTTGACCTGAAAGACTGTAGAAGAAGAGAGTTTGTGAGTAATGTGCACTACAGCACCCCTTGTGGCACACTGCATGTGAAAGCAGGAGACCAGCTCATGCACATTTTGCTGCATTTCAAAGTTCAAGTTTGGTGAACTCTAAGATGCGTGACTTTAAGGCTGCAGGTTTGCGGTGTTGCAGGATATTGGAGAGTGTATGCGGTTTTTTTTAATCATTATTTGTTATACATTGAATGTTTTTTTTTTTAAAGACGCCACAGAGCGTGACGTCATATCACGACCTTTACAGTGCAATGTTGCATGCTCAAACATAAAATCTCACACAACTATATAGTTAGCGTTCACATAGTTATGTTAAGTATATTTTAGGACTTGTAAACACATAGAGGCATGTGTTTCACACCCACTGCCCTACATTAACATGCTGAACGGGGCTATGTACACAATCATTCATGCTGGGACACAAATATGCCTCTGGTTCCTGTCACAGGGAAAATCTCATTTATTTATTTGGTCATTTTGAGAAGCATTCCCAAATGTAAATATGCTTCAAACAAATGACAACTTTATAGCTGTTTTTTGAATCACGCTGTTTAGAAAGCGCTCATGACTCTCCACATTTGTTCAGAGAAGATGAATATGTGCTGGTCCAGTCACAGAGAGCTCGCATGTGTGTGTACGGCCCTGTTACTTGGAGAAATAAACACAGTGTTTAATAGCCGTGATAAAGACTGCATTCCTCCAACAGGAACTATGCACTCCAGATTTCTGACGCAATGGAAAAAAATCACAATATGTCTCAGTCAGAGAAAATGTGTGTTGTGGAATATGGAAACTTCAGCTCAGAGAGAGAGGGAGAGATAGAGAGAGAGAACTTTTTCATATTTTCTGCAGTAATTCTGTTGGAAAACAAAATTAAGCTAACAACAGAAATATAGGGATAGTTGCTCATGGAACTGGACAACAGATAGTGTTTTCAATGGGACACTAAATTGAAATTGCATAATATATTTAGTACTAGAACTTAAAATTCACCATGGAATCAAAACAGATATTTTTCAAATGGAATATTGCAGTATTTATTATAAATTATTTATTGGTGCGCATCATTATTGTTCCTGGTAATCTTGAATCAGAATATCTTCTCCTCCATCTTGCAGCTTCATCTTTTCTCTGAAGAAGAGGGCGGGGCAACCTGTCACTCACATGAGATCCACCAATAGCAAACCACAACCATCCAATCAATTCCCCACAGACAAAATCAGGCCCCGCCCATTTGTTCTTGTTCAAGAAGCACTTCACTTGGATACAGTGTTGCAAAGTCTCACTTTAAAGGTCCCGTTTTTCGTGGTTTTTTGAAGCTTTGACCCCCTATGAAACGTGATTGGGCTAGTTTTGAGTAGCAATTGGACAGGTTTTGTTGTGAAAACCTGGCAACCCTGCTTGGATATTTAGCACAATATGGAATAAGAAACTAGTGCAACTTCTGTTTCATGCTGACTTTAAATCTAAAACATATTCACTTCACTATCTATTATTTATTTATTATACTATTTCATAATCTATTGTTTGTTTTTCCAGGTGACTCCTTTGTGGTCTGGTGGATTTCTGTTGTGTTGCGGCTAATGCATTTAACTTGCTTTTAGCTTTTGTTTGCTTTGCAAATTGCATTGCTAACTATTTAAACATACACTCATTTTGGTTTCTAAATGCATTACCACCCAAAATGTTTAATATATGCACAAGACAGGATAGATCTGCAGAAAAATCCTGCTGGAAACTAATGTTTGTCCCAGAGGTCTCTAATTTATGAAACTAACTCTAACATGGACATGACAAAATGTCTGGATCTCATTTAGTTTTCTCAGAACCTCTGCATGAGGTAAGAGCAAAATACATAAATAAAAGAAGGCACATATTAATAAATAAACACTTAAAAATAGACAACATTTTGCCATTCTTGTATGTTTATTTCTCCTTCGCATACTAAATAAATAATTCGAGCAACGAGGCAGGCCTATTAACGGATTAAACTGAATTTAAATGTCATATTTATACAAAATTGTTCACTGTATAAAAAACTATTCCAGTGCATTAAAATGGTTTAAAAACTGAGGCCAGCTCAGTTTTCCAAAACATTTCCCGCTCATTGTTGACTTCCGCTTCACTGTGTGTCGTTGTACTTGCTGGTTATGGCAGCTATTCTGTAAACTCCGGTTATCTTGTCAGAAGAAGAGTGAGCCCGGGATAGATGCGTGTCGTGTTACTTCACCGCTACCGGCAGCTGTCGAGCGATTCTCGATTCCTTTTTCAGACGGGATGATAACAGTGTTTATGTTGCCGGGCGACGGCCGTGATTAAAACACGGGGGCGAACAGGATGCCATGCATGTGTCGTGAATGTCAACAGATGCGCTTCTATTTCAGGACGAGGAGAGAGATAGATAAATCGAGATTCACTTACACGTGTCTGATGTCTTGACAGTTCAACACCTTTACAGGGCTGTCCTCTCAAATCTGAATGAACCAATCAAATGAGCAAACCTGGTGCATGTATGTTACCTTTGACATAGGCCATACTTAGCTGGTGTCTATGTAGGATTATTATGTTAGGAATAATTGACGACGGTCCGTTGGATTATTAGAAATTAATGCACACCCAAGGTGGTGATGCAGTTACACCTCAGGTGTGCCTTATTTTCTAATATTCAACGGTCCGGAGTCAACTATTATGCTACCACACATCAAGACAATGTTCAGATGTTGTATTTCAAGACATTTGTCAGGATTTTTTTTCTTAAAACACAGCGCATCTCATCCCATGCATTAATAGCACACTACATAATAAAACGTAATTTTGTGGCAAAAACATTGAAATAATTGGTTGTGTTATCCTGTAATTTACTATATTTGTTTGCTTTGTCAGTGTCGTTTTGGGTTGCTGTTGCTGTAAGGACCTTTGAAATACTGAAATCATTTGACGAAGTGATATGGACAACCTGCCTGGAACTACTTTATCCATGCATTTCCCTGAAAATAATGACATGCCTCAGATTAGAATGTTCGTCAACCAATCAGATTCAAGCATTCAACAACCCTGTAGAATATTGACTAAAACTAAAACCATAAACAAAAATAACAAAAAAACAACATTTTCATTACTTGAAGCAAAATAAATGTAAACTAAAATGAAAAATAATAATTATAATAATAAAAATAATATAATATAATATTAATAATAATATAATTTAGTTTAAACTAGTTGCATTTCTCATTTTTTGTTTAGTTTAAACAAAATAAAGAGACTAATAAATACAAATTAACAAAAAACTATATAGACATAAAAGAAAACTAATAAAAATGACAAAAACAGCAAAATAACTAAAACTTTAACTAAACTTAATGTAAAACTAAAAATATAAAAATAAAATGTAATTCAAAACTATTCCTCTTAAAAATAAAGATTCCATAAGGTGGTTTTGATGCTATTAAAGAACCATTTTTGTGTCCCAAAAGACATTTTAAAAATCTAAAGACCATTTTTCCACTATAAGTACCTAGAAAGGTTCCATTGATGTTAGAGGTTCTTCATGGAACCATCAATGCCAATAAATAACGTTTAATTTTAACAGTATAGGCCTATAAATGGTGCTAAAATTACACTGTCTTAGTACTGGCTAGTTTTCTGGAAACTACACAGGATGTTTGCCTCTAAAGGAAGCCCGATCTGGCAGCGTTTGCCCCTGGTTCTGGCTTGCTACCAATGTGCTGTATATCGCAAGCTGTTCGTTAGAAAAAATTAACTTATTACACCACACCACATGCTAGGCTGTCAATCAGCAAATGTGACAAAGCTTGGTCAGCATGTGTCTGTTTTAAAGATGCAATCAATCTCAGACTCGGAGTCCCACAAGAGTTCATTACCAGCAAAACACATTTCATTGCCAGCAGTTACTGCTACATGCTTTATTGATGTTCATTTGATAAATTAAACACTGAAACCATGTGGACTCGGACCTCGTAGGAAAGAAAAATCACCTCCGTCTCTTCAAAGTCTCAGTTGATTCCCCTAGACAGCAATAAGAGCTTGTAAAACATCCAAAACAAATTTTTTTTTTGTCCCATGAGTTTTTTTTGTCCTCTAGAGTTTCAGAAGAGATCTCAACAATGTCTCAAAGTGTGCTGAGATAAGTTATACATCTCATGATGTCAATCTTCAATTATGTTAACTTTATTTCTTCTTTAAAGGAATTTAAAGTCACCAAGACACTTAAGGCAGCATTGTGCCGTATATCTAAGTGAAACGGCTTCTGGAACAAGAACAAATGTAGGGCGGGGCTTGATTTTGTCTGTGGGGAATTGATTGGATGGTTGTGGTTTGCTATTGGTGAATCTCATGTGAGTGACAGGTTGCCCCGCCCTCATCAGAGAAGAGAAGAGATGCTGCAAGAGGGAGGAGAAGATATTCTGATTCAAGATTACCAGAAACATGAATTTAACACAATAATGATGTGCACTGATAAATCATTTAGAATAAATGATGCAATATTCCATTACTTTTTTTGTCAATTTATATTTCAGCATACGGAGCCACGCAAATGACATGCAGGAAAAAAATAATAGGCTAAATTGTGTGCATGATTTACTAATTTGTTCGCTCAATTTGCTAAATCGTGCACACCATTTATAAATCAAGGGAACGAAATAGTAAATCGTGAGCATGATTTAGCAAGTCAAGGAATGAAACTGTAAATCTTGTGCACGATTTAGCAAATCGAGGGAACAAAATAGTACATCGTGCACACCTTTTATAAATCAAGGGAATGAAATAGTAAATCTTGAGCACAATTTAGCAAATCGAGGGAACAAAATAGTAAATCTTGCACACAATTTTCAGTTTCGTTCCTCGATATGCTAAATCATGCACACCATTTATAAACCGAGGAAACAAAATAGTAAATCTTGTGCAAGATTTAGCAAATCGAGGGAACAAAATAGTAAATCTTGCGCACAATTTAGCAAATCGACGGAACAAAATAGTAAATCTTGCGCACAATTTAACAAATCGAGGGAACAAAATTTAGCAAATCGAGGGAACAAAATAGTAAATCATGTGCACGATTTTCAGTTTCGTTCCTCGATATGCTAAATCATGCACACCATTTATAAACCAAGGAAACTAAATAGTAAATCTTGCACAAGATTTAGCAAATCGAGGGAACAAAATAGTAAATCGTGTGCACAATTGAGCAAATCGAGGGAACAAAATAGTAAATCTTGCACACAATTTAGCAAATCGACGGAACAAAATAGTAAATCTTGCGCACAATTTAACAAATCGAGGGAACAAAATAGTAAATCTTGCGCACAATTTAGCAAATCGAGGGAACAAAATAGTAAATCGTGCACACAATTTAACAAATCGAGGGAACAAAATAGTAAATCTTGCGCACAATTTAGCAAATCGAGGGAACAAAATAGTAAATCATGTGCACGATTTTCAGTTTCGTTCCTCGATATGCTAAATCATGCACACCATTTATAAACCGAGGAAACTAAATAGTAAATCTTGCACAAGATTTAGCAAATCGAGGGAACAAAATAGTAAATCGTGCACACCATTTATAAATCAAGGGAATGAAATAGTAAATCATGCGCACGATTTTCAGTTTCGTTCCTCAATATGCTAAATCATGTACACCATTTATAAACCAAGGAAACGAAATAGTAAATCTTGCACAAGATTTAGCAAATCGAGGGAACAAAATAGTAAATCGTGCACACCATTTATAAATCAAGGGAATGAAATAGTAAATCACGAAATAGTAAATCGTGCACACCATTTATAAATCGAGGAAACGAAATAGTAAATCTTGCGCACAATTTAGCAAATCGAGGGAACAAAATAGTAAATCATGCACACGATTTTCAGTTTCATTCCACAATATGCGAATTCATGCACACCATTTATAAACCGAGGAAACGAAATAGTAAATCATGAGCATGATTTAGCAAGTCAAGGAACGAAAAATCTTAAATCTTGTGCACGATTTAGCAAATCAAGGGAACAAAAGAGTAAATCGTGCACACCATTTATAAATCAAGGGAATGAAATAGTAAATCATAAAATAGTAAATCGAGGGAACAAAATAGTAAATCGTCTGCACAATTTACTTTTTTTCCTTGCATGTGGGGCTCTATTGCAATAATATGCTGTAATGCAATACAATTTTAATAGAGCAAGTGAGGGAAAGCAAACGCACATCTGTAGAGATGCACACCTTGACAAAGGCTACTATCTGAAATGTTGGTTAATAAACAGACAATGCTTAAGTGAGTGTGCAGATGTTCTCCCTTCAAGTAATGCAAAACAATAACAAAAAGAACCTAATGAGAATGTTCCTAAACTGTTATTTTTTGGTTCCTAAATAACAACCAAATGAAAACCATGCCAACATTAGGGGAATGTTCTGTTGGGAAGTCAGTTCTTTTTTGGTGCCGTCAATCGATCCCCAAAGACATAAAAACTCTAATGATCAACTGGTACTCGAGGCTGATGAAGTCAGGAGTCCTCCATTCTCTCTCTCACATACATACAAATGACTGTAGGTATATTTGACTTTCATATCAAGCACTGGCAGACATGAATGTAGCGGATTGATCGTACGGCTTGTGCCTCCTCTCACTTTGGCCAGGAATCCACAGAGATCGTGCCAGAAGGATTTGATTTTATAAGGCAGCAGAATTATTGTTCTTGAAAAGATCTTTTCACATGGGAAATAATGTGAGAAAATATGACTTTAAGTTGAAGGAGTAACTTTTCACTTTCTTGAAGGTGAAGTCATATTGTCAATGTTAAAGAAGACCTTTTAACATGTTTTTTTTTTTTTTTTTTTTTTTTTTTTACATTTTCAACTTTATTGTGTAATGTTGCTGTTTGAGAATGAAAAAGCTTTGCAAAGTTCCAGTTCTTCTCTATATCAGTGTCAGTGTTTCTGAACTCCCTGAAACGCCTCCATTGTAGTCTTGAGTTTTCTTCACAATATTCCTCATTTAAATAATTCATATGCAGAATAAAGGGGCGGGGCCTGGTTGAGTTAGTTAGTAGTGTGTTGAAACTGGTGGTTATGGTAAGGGGCGGGACATTTCCCAAACACCAATCACAACACATGTGCTTTTCAGAAGGAGGGGCTTCATAGAGACAGGAACTAAACAGAGTGTTACTGACAGACTGGGAAGAGAGGAGCTGCAACAATGGAGAATATGAGGAAAATAATCAACATTCAAGCAGGAAAACCAACATCAAGGTCATAATATGGCCTCTTACTTTGTATTCTATGCAGATAAGTCACTCAAATCCTTAGTCCCACAAAATGCTTTTATTTGCATTGCATAAAGCAACAAAAACAGTTCTTTACATATTTAAGGAAAACCCTAAAAAAGACCCTCAATCCAAAGCTACAAGGTAAGACTAATAAATCAAGATTCTTTTAGTGTAGACAAAGCGTTAATCCTTTAGCCATCTCATTAGCAGCTGAGCGTTCAGCGTTAATATGTGTTTGCTCCAGTTGGCACGACGCCTCCTTGTTACGTGCTCCTCTGAAGTGTGTGCCAGCCATGGCTGTAAGGAGGTTATAATGAAGCAAAACGATGGATAAATAGGCCAAAGATGACAGAAGAGAACATGGACATTCTTCTGCTGGCTAAGTGGAAGAACTGAGCCACAGTTTAGTGGTGCAGGGAGGAAAGAGGAACTGTGGTCTTGAGGAAGTGACATGGTGGCCCAGTTTCTTTTTGTGGCTGAGAGCTTCTGCAAGGCTCCAGGAAACTGTGAACAACATGACCACAACACAAATCAATGACGCTCAGAGGCTTGAATTATGAGCCGAACTGTTACTGAAGACATCATTGCCATTCATTTGTAGTGACAAACATGTCCATACCAAGTGTTTTTCAGATTTAGGTGAACATTTTATACATGTACTTAAGCTGCATGAACTCCACCAGTGGAAAATCCCAAGATTCATTTTGCATTCCTTTAACTTTCCTGTTTGTATTTTTATTTTTTTTCCCCCCAAATCCTAAAGCTTCTGAATAAAATAACAAATAAATAAATGACCCTAGAGTTTTGGACCATACTGTACTAAAATGTAATATTACTGTTCATCACTTCTTTTATTCACCTTTTAGCTTTTTGTTTGTGACATAAAATGATTTTTTGAGGTCACATGATCTGTAATGTATAATAGTTATACAGAAAAAATACAAGAAAATGATGTTTAAACTGGTTTAAGATTGTGTTTTTTACTTTTTATACATGTATTTAAGCTACATGAACTCAAATAATGCAAAATCCGATTAATTGTTCATTGATTTAACTTTGCTGTTTATTTTTTAAAAATTCTAAAGCTTCTGTTTATCTACAGAATAAACAAATAAACAAATTAATTAATAAATACTTAATGAATAAACTAAATAAATAAACAAATAAATCAATAAATAAATGCATTAATAAAAAAAGAAAAAAAACAAACTAAACAGATAAATAAGTAAATAAAAAGCATTAACAAATAAACAAACTAAACAGATAAATAAATAAATTAATGCATCAATTAATAAACAAACCACACAGATATATAAATAAATAAATGCATCGATAAATACACAAACTAAACAGATAATTACATCAATAAACAAACAAATAAATAAACAAATAAATGAATAAATAAATGCATTAATAAAAAAATGAAAAAAACAACAACAAACTAAACAGATAAATAAGTAAATAAAAAAATGCATTAATAAATTAATGCATCAATTAATAAACAATCCACACAGATAGATAAATAAATAAATGCATTGATAAATACACAAACTAAACAGATAATTACATCAATAAACAAACAAATAAACAAGCAAACAAACAAACAGATAAAAAAATATATAAATACATACATACAATCATACATAAATGTCATCCCAGACTTTTGGTCATACTCTACGTGTATAAGATAAAGTGTTTATTTATTTATTTATTTATTTATTTATTTAATTTTGATGTTCCTTTGTGCCTCAAAATGATTTTTCCCCCATCAGTATTAGGTCACATGAAATGAAATAAACTATATTTATACATGATAAAAAAAATAAATAAAAAAAAATGTTGTTTAAACTAGTCTAAGATGAAGTGATGAAATCAGTGAAGAACAATGCTTGTCATTTCAGCTTGACATAATAAATATAAGAGGAAATACTCATATTGAATTTTCTAAATGCTGCTGGTCTAGAGTGCATTATTGATTTTCTGTTTGTACTTGATAATGGCAGTCGAAAGCCAGCTCGGTGTAACAGTACAGTGGACTCCTGCCATCTGGTGGCTGTGTACTGTCACTGCATCACACAGCATGGGTAAATAAGCTGTAGCAGAAATAATTTTCTGGCCAATTAAGGTCAGGCCCTATTAGCATGTGTCAAGAGAGATACGGCACGAAATGAAAGGGACTCCCACGGTCCGTGAAGAACGGTGGTTTAACTGAACCTCCTCCAGGCAGACGAGAGATGAGCTGAAAGCAGCTGCAAACAAACTCATCTGATCATCTGTAATCAACTCATCAGTTCCCATCCTAATGAACAGGATCCCTGTGGCCTTCCCACAATCCCACACAGAGAGGAGCTGCTCTCATACTGTAATTCTTTCTCATGTGTTGTGCATTTCTCTCTCCATGTCAGCCATCCCCCATTCTTCCCACTTTCCCTGTCACGTCCCTCTCTTTCATTTTTTATCTGTCTCTGATTCCCTCGCTCTCTTTCTTTATCTTCATCACTTCTTCTGCTGCTCTTACCGATTGTGTCTTACAATTTCTCTCAATTTTTCCCCCTTCTGTCAGTCCCTCTGTACACAGGGAGAGTTTTCCAGGAAGCTCAGCAGATGACACACACTCATACAGCTTGTTGAAGGCACCCTACGTGCTTTACAGACTCAAGCTGTGGAGGAAAAGACAAAAACAAAAAAACAAATTGAACTGGAAGCCATCAGATTTTGTGATGATTTTTAAAATATATAGATACAAAGAAAGTATACATGTAAGAAAAAGTTAGAGGGTCCAAAAATTCACTCTTATAATGTATTAATTAAATCAGATTAAATGCAAACCAAAAGAAATTACATTTACTGTAAGTAAAAATGCAATAAATAACTAAATGCATAGATAACTAAATGCATACATGAATGAATGAAGGAATAAATAACTATACATAAATAAACAATCAATTAAATGCATAGATAACTAAATGCATACATGAATGAATGAAGGAATAAATAACTATACATAAATAAACAATCAATTAAATGCATAGATAACTGAATGTATACACACATAAATAAGTAAATGCATACATGCATAAATAAATTAACAATTAAATAAATGCATAGATAACCAAATGCATACATGCATGCATAAATAATTTTATAGATAAATAAATTCATAGATAACTGCATAACTAAATGCATGCATGATGGATGGATGGATCCAATGAGCTTTTACAGCCTTTCAGAAGGCGGGAAGGAGAGCAGGTTGGATCTCGGATAGGAAAGGTCCATGATGATGCAAGGAACAGCACAGGTTCTTCTGTGCAGCTGTAGAAATCTCCAGAAATCCCCTGAGGAGGAGTTTTTACAGCTTTCTGTGAAAATAAAGGTGCTGATGTGCCTGTTTTACCAGGGCGAAGGGTCCATGAGACGTCCTGCGTGATCCGAGGAACCTGAAACAGTGTTTTCTGTGGCTCTGTGATTCCTCCAGTCCACACACAGAACTAATGCATTTATAAAGAGCATTTACTTTATAATAATGTACAGTGTTCATCTATCTATCTATCTATCTATCTATCTATCTATCTATCTATCTATCTATCTATCTATCTATCTATCTATCTATCTATCTATCTATCTATCTATCCATCCATCTATCCATCCATCCATCCATCCATCCATCCATCATTTATTATAGGTGTTCAATAGCTTTAAGGTCTTTAGCACATGCGTAAAATGGTATTATGTTTTATTTAGCGAGCCTGTAACCATCTCAATCATAGATGGAAAACACCATTTACAGCCAATGCAGGAAACTTTAGTTTTTAAAGCTTTTTAACAGTTATTGAGGTTGAGCCAAAAATCTAGGACTAGTTCGCCAAAGTTTTTTTTTTTTTTTTTTTTTAAATAATCTCCAGTATTTAAAGCTGCTGTCCGTAACTTTGTGTTCAAAATTTACAAACATTATATAACGAGAATGTACAACATGAATCCATTTTCCAAACCGTGTTTTTGGCCTCAAGGTCCGTAAGTCAAACAGGCCAGGCCTCCGTTAACCTTGTCTGATAGCTGCTCAAAATTCATTGGCTGATGGCGGACATGTTTTTCGAGATACATCAATGTTCTCAGAGACAATCATGGTACATTGGACGAAGACAATGCATGCCATTTTTCAAGTCAATCGGACTAACAGTGAAGTAGTTATAGCCATTTTCATGTTTTTTTTTTTCCTGTTATAGCGCCACCAAGTGACCAGTCGCCACGTCCTTTTTCACATGACCACAGAATGAGCTCTTACATAGGTGTGCCAAGTTTGGTGAAAATATCTCATTCCGTTCACGAGTTACAGCCATTTTAGTAAAAGTGGCTCCACTTTGAACGTTTTGGCGGCCCTTGGAGACCGTGAATCGAAATTTCAACCTTTTTTTGATAATTATTAACAATCAGACTCCAGAGAATCTTGCTGCACTGGTTTGATTCTGATCAGGTCAAAAACCTAGGACTAGATTGCAAATGTAGGTTTTTCAAAAAACCCAAAATAACCGGTCTGCCCGATCACTTTTAGGGGAGAATGCTGATCCTTGGAAATTTTAACAGTTTAGGGTTTCAGAGCTACATGCTTGAAATCCTGATTATTATATTTTATGTTTAATATTAATATTTTACAATATTTATGCTGTTTTATAAAAGAAATAAGGCACTTGTAAAAAGCAATAATAGTTGCATGCACAATATCACTGCCTTATTTCTTAATTACACATCTAATCGATCTATACTGTTATTTCTCTGATCTGAAGCGGTTGTACCTCTCTGTACGGTTCTACATTATCATTTTCCTCTGTCTGTTAAAAAAAACTCCCAAAGGCTGTTTTAGTCTCATAAATTACACCGACATGAAGTCCAAGCCTCATTATTTCGTGACTGGCTGCATCTGCAGTATCCCATGCCACGACCATTTCAAAGAAACAGCCTCAAAGTTAAAACAAAGGGACAGAATGTTTGAGTCATGCAAAGAAATAGATATACGTGACATCCTGTGAGTGCCGGAAGCACAAAAAAGTCTTAATCAACAAGTAATGTCAGAGCGGGTTGTAAAGGTCACACATTCATCAAGAACAGGCCTGCTGGTCTGAGCTGTCAAAGAGCTTCTGCTCACGGGTCGACAGGGGAATATTCCTCACGACACTGTCTCGCTACGCTTTATTTCTCTTCCAGCATTCGCCAGCCACACAAAACCTTATTATATGCCAACATTTTCTGACATTTCCCTGTATCTTTTTTCAGCCGATCTCTGAGCCGTCGGTAAAGAGACGCCTCTGGACGTTTTAGATTATTCTGATAGATATTTGGGTCATTGCAGTTGTTCGCAGTCTCATGTGATGCATGCGTCCCAGTACCGGCTGCTGGTCAGAATCTCTCTATCTGTGGCACTTTCATATTTAACAGAAACTGACGCACTTCTTTGGATTCAGATTATATTCAGAATCCTAACTTAAATGTAGTGCACAATGTCACATGGGGAAGACTGTATCTAAATGTACACTGTAAAAAATATATACCTATTCCAGCATAACTTAAGTTTCTGTTTGGTTGATCAAGTAATTTCAACTTAAATTACATTAAACTGACTTGCAACTTTAAAGGGGTCATGTGTTATTTTATTGTTTTATAATGTTTTCTGGGGTGCTCTTATAATGTTAGTATGATTTTTACATCAAAAATGGTCATAATTTAGAAATAAAAGGCATTTTTCCTACCCTGATTTTATCCATCTGGTTTGAACGCTCTGTTTTAAGGGGCGTGTCTGCTGTGAGACTTCAGTGTAAACGCCCACTGCTGTGATTGGCTGACATCTTTGCATATGAAATAGCTAAGTATTACTCTCTCAAAAACTTAGCACATTTTTACTTTTACAGCTCTAAAGGTTAATTAATCGTGAAAAGTGTTGCATTACATTTAGATCTATAGCATTATATTTAGATCGTGGCATGAAAGGTTGCAGTGATGAACATTGTAGTCAATCACAGACATGTTGTTGAGATCATGAAAGCAGTGATCTCGTCTTTGAAACTCAATTTCTGCACACTAACGAATGCTTTCATTATAACTAACAGTGCAAACTCAATCTAAATAAGATTGAGTTTTAAAATAGACGAGTAACGAGTCTTAAAATAAGATTCTTTGAATAAAACGGGAGTTTTGGTGCGATTCCAGAACTCAGTCACTGATAAACTCGCTCTGTTTGATTGACAGCTCCAGCGATTGCAAAGGGAGCATTCTTTGATCACTTTCTATATATAATTCACCATTTAAATAACAGATTATTTTCATCCCAATAAGATAAACAACATGAAGTTGAGCGTTTAGTCACTGGTTTGATTTACTGACACACAGACAAAGATCATCTGACTGTACATGAATCATTAATACTCTGGGGTCGGCGGTCACGCCGGCGTGATCACCGCGTTTTTTTTTCTAACCAGTGTGAAAGAGACTCAAAATACTCTGTCAATGTTGCACATACAATTAAGAGTTATACACCATTTTAATCTGTGGAATATTTTCTTTTATTTGTGTACACTCAGAGTAACAACAAAATGTTGTGCTTTTTGTAAAATAAAGAAAACAAACATGATGCGTGATCTCTCGTCTCCCTCTGAACGAAGTCCAATCTGATAGTTCTCAGAAAATGAACTGTAACTTAGTGAATACTAATAACAAAAAAAAATTAGACTTATGTTTAAAAAAATGTTGAAATGTCAGGTTTTAAATCGTGCAAGTCAAATCGAAAACAAATATTCTGTGTTTATGTAATCTGTATGAAAAGAGAGCCATGTCAGAAGTCCGTGATTCAGCTCATTATACGCTAATGCGGCCACGCCCACGGAGCCAGCGCTATTCAGACGCAAATTCAGAGTCAATACATGCATTCATCGTCTCAATCGTGTATTTATTGTCTTGAAAAGTGTTTTGAATAGCCATAGTTAGTGATCTCTGGCCTCTGTTAGTTTGGTTAGTTCCTGGATTGCCTATTCTTCTTTAGTGCTCAGGCATTTGTGGACAAAAGGGGCAGAGCGCCCTCCGGCTGCAAGTATGAATTGAAAACACAGTATCCAGCACTCGTAATGACAATAAATCCTGGATATTACTCCTCTGTATAGAAAATTGACAAACATATGAGAATCCATCAATATTTCTCCAAATGTGCATGCTTTTAAGCTAAAAGCCTATATGAAATGCCACAGAGGTAACATAATTGTTCAGACACTTTGCATCACCGAAATACATGATATTTTAAAGTATATAATAGAATACCATTATTTTAAATTGTAATAATATTTCAGTGTTGCTGTTTTTTCTGTATGTTTGATATACACCAAGAGCTTGAGACATGATCAATGTCTCACAGGTTTTTTCACAGCCTACCTGACTGAAAGAGCTCATTATTATGCAAGTCATTTCAGGTCATTATTATGTGATTCTTTTGTCTTCTCAGGTGAGAATCACCCATTATTCATGATTATTCACGCCTCCACGCATACTGTGTTTCTTGACCAAAGATGTTTTAGAAAATTTTAATCTCTCTATTGTTTTATATGAACAAGCAGGCAGCATAATTTTTACCTCATTTTGAAGCAAAAACTCTAGTCTACAACCTCCAGTAACCAGAGTTCTTGTGAACAAAGATTTAATATATATTTTTTGGCTTTATTTCAGTGACTTAAGTTTTTTGTTTTTTCAATAACCACGCATAAACGTTATTCCTTCAAAAACACAAACATGTACATACATGGTCCTCACATATTATTGTAGCCTAGTTTGTGCTGAATACAGTGTAATGACACTTTTTCCATTAATATGTTTATGAACAACTGAAAAAAGCACAAATATCAGGGCATGTCAAAACTTCTCCAGGGCCCCAAAAATCCTCAGACCCCTGAGGGTTAATATCAGATCAGGCATTAGAATGAACACAGTTACTGACATGTTGTTGCATTACTGTCGAGTCCATATCGTAAAAGTCTGCTTGCAAGCCAGAAACTGTGAAACAATCCATGATATTGTTCTTGTGATGTGTTCTGATATTATTTTGCATTCTCAAATCTGTAAGCTGAAACTATTTTGTGCAGACAGCCATCACAAATCAACACACGGAAATAAACAATATGAGACTCGTCTGACTCTGAATGTTTGCTGCTGTTCTCCTGTGATAATTGTGTTGTTTGCGCGGGTCCCGGGCGTCTGCTGTGATGTAAATGCAGAAGACAGACATTAGGTGCATGTTCTCTCACTCCAGACTGAATTATTGAACCTCACTCTGATGTGCTTGTGATGTTTTACTGAGGAAGTTCAAATGCATAAATGCAAGATAGAGGCTTTATATTTTAAAGTTGAATCCCTAAAACTAAGAAAGCAGTATTGTGACCACCAGAACATGCTGTCAATAAACAAATAAACTTGAGGCTATTTAATTTCACAATGTGTTTGAAAACTCTGAAAATATGTGTTTACCACAAGGAACAAATGTGATGTTCTCTAGGTCTCTTCCTCTCCTGCAAAAGAGAGACGATTATTAATGTGACATAATACGTGATAGCTGTGGGCAATGTTGACTGTGAAATCTGCTAATTAACTTTTAGCAGTTATGTTGTTTTTTTTTAAAAAGGAGGATGTGTTCACCACAACTCTATATATTTAGCCATATCTGCACAATGCACACAAACAACAAACAAACAAACAAACAAACAAACACAAAATGACCAGCAGCTGTGATCCTGCCAGCTGATGGCAGCCACACTCTTCACTGTGAGCTTTGAGGAACACACACACACACACACACACACACACACACACACACACACACACACACACACACACAGTGGAGTTAAAATGTGAAAACTGAATGTTCATGTATCTCACAGCACTGAAGTGTTGACAAACGTTATTGCAAGAGATCCCAAAATGAACAGTGAAATGATAAATGATGCACTGTGATAAATGATAACACATACATCTGATTTTGTTTTTATTGATAATAATTTGAGTCTGCAAGAGATGCATTGGCATCCAGACGGTTATCATGTGATAATATGCTATAAATAATACAGGAATATAAATACGCAGAGGTCTCTCTTAGCAATTAACTGATCCATCAGCACTGTAGATTATATACAGATGCAGTGGCCCTTTGGGTTTAATGCATCTTCTAAAGGAAAAAATCAATTAAGACTTGACAGGGTTTAATCACAGCGTCAAGCTTTGCAGGAAATATCAAGTGTTTTTCCTTCGTTCTCAAAACCTCCCAAACACATTTAATGGTGTTTTCAGCCAGGTTTAATGTCAGAGATTATTGCTTTCACGATGATCTAAATCCACGCTGATGACGACATGAGCATTGTATAGAAAATTACCAGTAGCTGTGTTGAAAGGACAAGGAGTTTTCAGTCATTCTGATGCCAGACGGCTGGGATTATTTATTTATTTATTCATGTGAGGCATGGAAGATGTAAATATCAGAATGAACAGCTGCTGGTGTTCAAGGGAGGGAAATTGGTCAAGAGTTTTTCCTTTTCTGTATGGAGGGGAAGACATGACATGAAAGCTGTGTTTGTGTTTAATTTAACCCAGAAGGCTCACCAGATTTACACGTCGTCAGGAATATTTGCCCAGCTTTGCATGCACTTCTGTTTCCATTATACTCGGACCAAATAATTAAAGCAGAAACTTTCATGGCATAAAATGTTTATCAGGAGTGTTTTCAAATCTAGTCCAGCGCTCACAAGAGCTCAAAATCAAAGCCTGGTCTCGAAACTACAAAATGACTCCCTTTCCTCATCTCCGTCCCCTTGAGGAGCGCGTGAGTGACGGAGAGGTGCTGTTTGCTCCGTCTAAAAGGCTCTCATCCATCCAGACTGTCACAGCATCTGCACTAATAAAGAAAACCAGACCATCTAAAAAATTTAACGGATTCTCGAAGAGGAACAAAGTGCGGTGGAGTCTGATTGGATCCTTCACGGTTAAGCAGCATAGAAATATCAGGGTGACTGAGCCTCGTCCTTTTGAAAACGCCGCTAGAATTCAAAATACTTCAGATTTTTAGAAAATGACAAGTTTTTTCTGTCATTAACTGTTTATCTGTGCTTTGGTTTAGTTCATGTTTAGTTTCCTTGGTTTTCATCTATGCTTGTTCATTGTTGGATTAATGTCTGCACCCAGTTCAGTTCATTAATTGGTTCGATTCTGATCACATTTTAGTGCAGTTGTTCTGTTCGTGTCTTGATTCCAGAGTTCCTTGTTAAATAAACTATCACTGCTGCGATTAGATCCTTTCTCCCTTGTCATTTCAACCTGCTGTATTAAGTTATTAATTTATGTTATGAATAATTTTGGTTTCCAGTCTTAAGCATTGCTGCAAAGTTGAACAATTCTGCAAAATTCAACAAAGACAAAATGAGTCTTATTTATTATTTTTTTTTAATCATTGGTTCTTTTTGAAAATATGTTAAAACATAATTTATGTTGGTGTGAATGATTTTCATTGAATAATAATAATAAAGTTAGACCTAAAGTAAGTATTTTATATATGCTATTTATAATTCTATGGTAAAACTTTTGTCAATATTGTTAACATTAATTAATTAGATTAGTCAACCATGAACTAAATGAGAAAAGTAGTTCTAAAGCATTTATTAATCTTAGTTAATGTTAATTCCAACATTTACTACATTATTAAATAATAATAATTAAAAAAAAAAAATCTGTTAAAGGGGTCATGAATTGAGAAATCTTTTGATATATAAGAGGTCATTGTACAATAAGAATATCCTGTAAGTTTCAGAACTGAAAATGTCCTTGTTAGTCCAATAAAAGCTTTTATTGACACCAGACCCAGAGAACGACTCGTCCCGGAATGTGCCCGTCATAGATAAACTCCGCCTCCACAGAAGAAATCAACGCCAACTTCATCATTGCAACGTTAGCCCCGCCCACTGGTGTGTTAGTGAGATGAGGAGGAGAGAAGAGCGATACAGGATTAAAATAACATTACCTTTCAAATGATGTTAGGAATATGAACAATATGAATGTCAACAATATGAATGTCTCAGTTGAGCTTTATTTATTAGTATTTGGTATTTCACTGTGGATTCTTTGGTAAATCAGTCACATTTGGGTGCAGGTTTTGCAAACAGACAACATGTCAGTAACTGTGTTAATTCTAATGCCTGATCTGATATTAATGATTCATGTACAGTCTGATCTTTGTCTATGTGTCAGTAAATCAAACCAGTGACTAAACGCTCAACTTCATGTTTTTTCTCTTAGTAGGATGAAAGGATGAAAATAATCTGTTATTTAAACAGTGATTAAATTATATATAGAAAGTGATCAAAGAACGCTCCCTTTACAAATCGCTGGAGCTGTCAATCAAACAGCGCGAGTTTATCAGTAACTGATCTGGACTTCTGTCAAAACTCCCATTTTATTCAATGAATCTCTTATTTAGATTGAGTTTGCACTGTTAGTTATGAAGAAAGCATTCGTTAGTGTGCAGAAATTGAGTTGAGTTTCAATGACGAGATCACTGCTTTCATGTGCTCAACAACATGTCTGTGATTGACTACAATGTTCATCACTGCAACCTTTCATGCCACGATCTAAATATAAATGCCATAGATCTAAATGTAATGCTATAATCAACACTTCTCACGATTAATTAACCTTGAGAGATGCAATAGTAAAAACGAGCTAAAACTTTTGAGAGAGAGTAATACTTAGATATTTAATATGCAAAGATGTCAGCCAATCACAGCAGTGGGCGTTTACACTGAAGTCTCACAGCAGACACGCCCCTTAAAACAGAGCGTTCAAATCAGAGGATAAAATCAGTAGGAAAAATGCCTTTTATTTCTAAATTATGACAATTTTTGATGTAAAAATCATACTAACATTATAAGAGCACCCCAGAAAACATTATAAAATAAAACACAGTTCATGACCCCTGAGCTAACATGAACTAATAGTTACTGTTAGGATCACCAGATGGACTTCCCTGGTTGTCCACTAGAGGACACTGCACCCCAGACTACTGCCACTCAATCAAGGACTACATTTTCCATAATCCATTGCCTGAACTCGTCATACCTCACTACATTTAGCTCATTAGCTTGTTAGTCTCTGCCTATATAAGACTGGCTCATTCTGTCATTCATTGCAAAGTCTTGTACAGGTGCTGGTCATATAATTAGAATATCATGAAAAAGTTGATTTATTTCACTAATTCCATTCAAAAAGTGAAACTTGTATATTATATTCATTCATTACACACAAACTGATATATTTCAAATGTTTATTTATTTTAATTTTGATGATTATAACTGACAACTAAGGAAAATCCCAAATTCAGTATGTCAAAAAAAAAAAATATTGTGAAAAGGTTCAATATTGAAGACACCTGGTGCCACACTCTAATCAGCTAATTAACTCAAAACACCTGCAAAGGCCTTTAAATGGTCTCTCAGTCTAGTTCTGTAGGCTACACAATCATGGGGAAGACTGCTGACTTGACAGTTGTCCAAAAGACGACCATTGACACCTTACACAAGGAGGGCAAGACACAAAAGGTCATTGCAAAAGAGGCTGGCTGTTCACAGAGCTCTGTGTCCAAGCACATTAATAGAGAGGCGAAGGGAAGGAAAAGATGTGGTAGAAAAAAAAAAGTGTACAAGCAATAGGGATAACCGCACCCTGGAGAGGATTGTGAAACAAAACCCATTCAAAAATGTGGGGGAGATTCACAAAGAGTGGACAGCAGCTGGAGTCAGAGCTTCAAGAACCACCACGCACAGACGTATGCAAGACATGGGTTTCAGCTGTCGCATTCCTTGTGTCAAGCCACTCTTGAACAACAGACAGCGTCAGAAGCGTCTAAAGACAAAAAGGACTGGACTGCTGCTGAGTGGTCCAAAGTTATGTTCTCTGATGAAAGTAAATTTTGCATTTCCTTTGGAAATCAGGGTCCCAGAGTCTGGAGGAAGAGAGGAGAGGCACACAATCCACGTTGCTTGAGGTCCAGTGTAAAGTTTCCACAGTCAGTGATGGTTTGGGGTGCCATGTCATCTGCTGGTGTTGGTCCACTGTGTTTTCTGAGGTCCAAGGTCAACGCAGCCGTATACCAGGAAGTTTTAGAGCACTTCATGATTCCTGCTGCTGACCAACTTTATGGAGATGCAGATTTCATTTTCCAACAGGACTTGGCACCTGCACACAGTGCCAAAGCTACCAGTACCTGGTTTAAGGACCATGGTATCCCTGTTCTTAATTGGCCAGCAAACTCGCCTGACCTTAACCTCATAGAAAATCTATGGGGTATTGTGAAGAGGAAGATGCGATATGCCAGACCCAACAATGCAGAAGAGCTGAAGGCCACTATCAGAGCAACCTGGGCTCTCATAACACCTGAGCACTGCCATAAACTGATCGACTCCATGCCGCATTGCTGCAGTAATTCAGGCAAAAGGAGCCCCAACTAAGTATTGAGTGCTGTACATGCTCATACTTTTCATGTTCTTACTTTTCAGTTGGCCAAGATTTCTAAAAATCCTTTCTTTGTATTGGTCTTAAGTAATATTCTTCTTTTCTGAGATACTGAATTTGGGATTTTCTTTTGTTGTCAGTTATAATCATCATAATTAAAAGAAATAAACATTTGAAATATATCAGTCTGTGTGTAATGAATGAATATAATATACAAGTTTCACTTTTTGAATGGAATTAGTGAAATAAATCAACTTTTTGATGATATTCTAATTATATGACCAGCACTTAATTATTTGACCAGCACCACTATTTTGGTTTCCTGCTCCTTGGTTTTTGACCCCATTTGGCTTTGTTCCTGTTCCCTGTTAATGTTGGAACTGTTTAACCCTGTGTTTTGACCTTTTGCCTGACTGGATTACCCCCCCCCCCACAATAAACTGCACTTGGATCCTCAACCCATTTCTCAGAGCAGTATATGACAGAATGAACCAGGCTTATATAAGCAGAAACTAACAAGCTAATGAGCAACAGCTGAATGTAATCAGGCATGATGAGTCCGGCAATGGATTATGGGAAATGTAGTCCTTGATTGAGTGGCAATAGTCTGGGGTGGAGTGCCCTCTAGTGGACAACCAGGGTGATCATGACAGTAACAAAGATGAATAAAGACTGAAAAAAATGTAATGCTCATACTGTATGTTATTTTATTATCTGTAAATTAGTTAATATATAGTTAATATGGGGAAAAAAAAATAACTGAACTGAATTTAAAACATTTTGTAAATTGTAAAACCAACCTTTTTTTTGTTTTTTTGAGAATGTCCCAGGTGTTAGTTTGGGCCTCGGTATTGAGGAAAATCACTCAAAGGTAAAGTCTCCTTCCATCAGCTTCAGTCTTAACATATTCCTGAATACTGAGTGGTCCATCTCTCTGATTATCGTTTCTCTCAAACCTCACACACACCCGACCGGACAGAGCCCTCGGGACAGGTGAAGGGCCCTAGAATGTCAACACGACTAGCTCTAAGTCACCTCAGTTCTGCTGAGGCTTTACACCTGTGCCCGTGTTTGTGGCTATAGAGCTGGTTAAGTTGAAAAAGCAGCAGGCCTTCAGGGGAGGACGGGAGTGTGTCCTTGACAAAGCGACAGATCTAACAGTCCTGCAAGGCTCCTCGTTTGACATGGTGTTTGAGTTGTTTATCTAAGTTGCGGTGTCTAGAAAGTGCAGGTTACCACCTGACTGTGATTTACAGGGACCCGGACTGAATCTTGCATTTAAAACTAGACAGGCCTCAAGACGTAAAGGTGAAGTGGGTCATTTCTGTGCCACTGGCATTACCAGAATGAACAGAATTGCAAAACAACAGGTCTCTCAAGAGTTTGCATGACCTTAAAAGAATGGGAAAACAACGCACATGTGGAATGCAATAACTAACTTGTGTCACATGATCCTTCAGGAATCATTCTAATATGCTGATTTACTGCCTCAAGACACATTTCCTACGGAAGCTTGTTTCTGCCACAGAATAATTTAAAAAAATAAAATAAAAAAAAAGATCATTGCGACTTTTTATCTCACAATTCTGACTTTTTTTTTCTCAGATTGCGTGATATACACTGTGTTATAACTCGCAATTGTGACTTTTATTCTCACAATTCTGACTTTAAATCTCACAATTGCGACTTTTATTCTCACAATTGACCCTTCGCCGGGAGTTTGACTGACAAGCGATCTAACCAATCAGAACGCCAAATCCGCCATTTTCTCCGAAAGAGCAGTCAGGAGTTAGAAGATTAACCTCGGTGGACTTGAACTTGAAAAATGGTGTCTACTGACATCTTTCCGCGTTTGAAACAACATTCCTTCTGATGTTCATTCATGTTTATTTGATGCTATAAATGAACTAGTAAGAAGAGATGATTGTTTTACGAGCCGCTTGATCTGAGGTGCTACAGCGATCTGTCACGACACATTAAAGAGCCACAAAATGGTTTTTATAGTTTGAATTTCTTAAACTACACAGTTTGAAAGCTGGGACTTTGTTTAATATTATAAGTAACCTGCTTTGTCTTGTCTGTCGACGTGTTGTCAGTGTCCTCTTTGCTCCGCGATGCATTTTTCACTGCGTGTGGCGTGACAGAGCCATGGCTTGTCGGACAAAGCAACAGTAACTAAGGGGGAGGGTCTTTGCGAAGGGTCAATTGTGACTTTTATTCTCACAATTCTCACTTTAAAACTTGCAATTGCGACTTTTATTCTCAAAATTGCGATTTTTATTCTCTAAATTGTGACTTTTATTCTCACAATTCTCACTTTAAAACTCGCAATTGCGACTTTTATTCTCACAATTGAGACTTTTATTCTCGAAATTGAGACTTTTATTCTCGAAATTGTGACATTTATTCTCACAATTATGAATTTAAATCTCACAATTGCCACTTTTATTCTCACAATTGCAACTTTTATTCTCAAAATTGTGACTTTTATTCTCACAATTCTCACTTTAAAACTTGCAATTGCGACTTTTATTCTCACAATTGTGACTTTTATTCTCACAATTGAGACTTTTATTCTCGAAATTGCGACATTTTTCTCAAAATTTTCTCACTTTAAATCTCGCAATTGCAACTTTTCTCACAATTCTCACTTTAAAACTTGCAATTGCGACTTTTATTCTCACAATTCTCACTTTAAAACTCACAATTGCCACTTTTATTCTCACAATTGTGACTTTTATTCTCACAATTCTGACTTTAAATCTCACAATTTATGTTTATTCTCACAATTCTCTAAAAGTCGCAATTGCGACTTTTATTCTCACAATTGAGACTTTTATTCTCGAAATTGCGACATTTTTCTCTAAATTTTCTCACTTTAAATCTCGCAATTGCGACTTTTATTCTCACAATTCTTATATTAAAACTTGCAATTGCAACTTTTATTCTCACAATTCTCACTTTAAAACTCACAATTGCCACTTTTATTCTCACAATTGCAACTTTTATTCTCAAAATTGACTTTTATTCTCACAATTCTGACTTTAAATCTCGCAATTGTGACTTTTATTCTCATAATTCTCACTTTAAAACTTGCAATTGTGACTTTTTTTCTCACAATTCTGACTTTATAACAAGCAATTGTGAGTTTATATCACATAACTCAAAATGTCAGAATTGTGAAATGTAAACTCGCATTTGCGAGAAAAAAGTCAGAATTGTGAGATAAAAAGTCACAATTACCTTTTTTTTTATTATTCAGTGGCAAAAAGATGCTTCCATACATTTCTGAGTATTATCAATGTTGTAAACAGTTGTGCTACTTCAGATTTTTGAGGAAACCTTGATACAAAAATTTGTGGTAAGAAAGATGAAAAAAAATAAAATAATAATAATTAATACTTTTATGCACCAAGGATGCATTAAATTTATCAAACGTGATAGTAAATATATTTATAATGTTACAAAAATTTGTATTTCAAATAAATGCTGTTCTTTTGAACTTTCTATTAATCAAACAATCCTGAAAAAAAATTCCACATTTTCCACATGTTCCAAATGCTCTTTTAAATTGTAATAATATTTCACATTAATACTGTTTTTACTGTATTTTTGATCAAATAAATGCAGCCTTGGTGAGTATAAGAGACTTTTGACCGTTAGTTTGTCTTTTGGAAGTTGCATTTAAAATCCATTAGCTCAAAAATCAGAATGACACCTCTGATACCTAAGGCATTAACCAATGTTAATGAATTTAACCTTTCAGAAGTCTTTCTGGCAAAACAATTTCCCCATAGAATGAAATTCAAAGCAGAGAAGTTCAATAGAATACGTTACACAGTCAAATTGGTGCTCGTCATGATGGTGTTTCTCATTAGAAGAGCTAAAGAGCACACAATATATGAGCCATTCCCATCAGAAACAACAGGCTGAATTAATACTTCACTCTTTGTGAGGGATGAATAACCTGAACAAAGGACAGCGCTTGTTGCTACCATCTTACCACAATTCCCAAGATCCGGAGTTACACGCTCTCCATTAAATCCTCACCATTGTATTACTTCACAGAGACCATTGAGAAGAAGACAATCGGCATGCGTGTGATTCCAGTATTACGACGTTTAATGGAAAGTTGTCTGAGCGGATGATGGAAGGGACGTATTGGAAGCTTACTTCAAGGACTTGCTTATCAGTCTCAGCACAGGTAGTCTCGTTTCAGCCCTGTTTCTTTCTCTATGGGGAATAGGAAATTTCAACAGGAAGTTCGGCACCTGTGCAGCGTCCACTTCACATACCACCATGGAGAGTGATTAAATGAGAAACGATAGCAATCTCTCTCTCTCTCATTCACTGGAGCCTTTTTCTCTTCCCCTGACCCCAAAACGCATTAACAAATCATGAGATCTTTATCTGTCTCATTCTGTCTGTGACTGTCCTCCTGGGAGGGTGACCAGAGGCCAGAACGCATTTGTAGTTTCTGCGTTTGTGTCCAAAGTCTTTCAGATATTGCTCTAAATATTTCAAAAGCAGTCACATTTTGCAGGCGGCAAATGCCAATTATACACAAAGAGTCTGGAACAGAGCCGCTGTTTATGCTCTCCAAGATAATTTGTGAAGCAAACAAGAATTGTGTCTGAATTCACAGGCTCGAGGAGCATTTTAGGCCGGCCACCTGCATCCATTGAGCCTTCCCACTCCGGAAACATCCTCATTTGGGATTCTCCGCACGCTTGGGCAAGGGAATCGCGTGAGACAAAGTTTCGCTTGTTTTATCTTCAGAGTTGAGGGTCTGACGGGGGGCCAGATGGTTCATTAGCCTGACAGAGTCTGAAATGTGAGCTGCCTGACACTGCTTATTAACTTCAGCACAATATATCCTGCGATTCAAGAGGATTTCATTTCCATATCCAGGCCTGCTTTGACCCTCGTACTATTCAGACAAATCAAAACTCGCCATCTTTCTTCCCTGTCTTCCCTGATGTTATGATCTGGACTACTGACATTCTCTAATGTTTGTATTTGCATAGAAATGATTGAAGACAAGCCAGTTAGATGCTTCAGAGTATATAATGTAAATCACAACCTTAGACAAGACTCTTCAGCCTATCCAGGTTCTTAATAGTGCACAACATATACATTTACTTGAAATGCAGGCATCATTATGTTCCTCAGCTGTGCAATTGTTGCTTTGGGGTTTTATGCAGTAAAAAATTCTTAACCATTAAAGACATCTAAATATTATGAATAAATTGATTTGACACATGTACACGCAACTGACATAAAAATGTACCATAATATAATGAAAAAATATATATACAAGCTCCAAATGCAAGTAAATATTGGCATTGTCTGACTATATGAAACAATGCCAATGGCCAGCTGGCCAGTAACATTTTGATACATTTTAACAATGCAATGTTTTGAGAACATGAATGTGAACGACGCTCGGGACAGATGACGGGCCAGCGGTGCATCTTCACGAAAGTTTAAGCCTTGCCAATTTAAATATTCAAGCGCAAGATGAAGCGAAAAGGAACTCAATTCGTAACTCGAAGTGCTCGTCCAGAAAGCCATGTCTCAGACAGACTCTCTTGCACATCTTCTTGTGCTTAATTCACACAAAATTATGTCTTAAAAAGTGCCTGTCTTGGCGAGGATCCTAAACATAATCGGTTATGTCTTAAGTGAACATAAACAGCCGAGAAAGACAACGCATGTGTAACAGTATCAGTATACTGGATCTGTGCATTATGTCTTAAAGGGGACCTATAATGCCCTTTTTAAAAGATGTAATGTGCCGTCATGTTAATCTTTTGTGCAAATTCAGTGTTGAATTGACCGTCGTTTGTGAAGCAGTCCGGCGTAAAATGACGGCATGTCAACAACACTCTACTACAACAACTCTTCCTCTTCTCTAAAGCAGCCCAACATGGCCCCGCCCCCTTTGTTTCGTGTTCTCTGGAGGGCGGGGTTTATGTAAATTTTAGGGTTAGTGATGTCACCAACCCAGGAAGAAACTCGTTGTAGTCCCTACCAGCCGTTTGTTGTAGTCCTTAAAAAGTGATTTCTGTAAAAGAAAATATCTCTCTTTGCATTGAACTTGGAGCATCGTAACTGTGCAGATGTTGTTTATGCTCAAACAGCAACATTACACACTAACTAAAGTTAAAAAAGTTAAAAAAGTGACAGCAGCCTAATATTCCTGCTGATGTCTTTGTGTTTTAATGGTAATAAAAAAAACAAAAGACAAAGAAAAAATCATTCTCTGCTCTTGACTGAATAACTTTTGTAACTTTAATAAGGATTAATCTATGTTTAATTTATGACCATCCAGTGTTATTTTACATTCAATTGCTTTTTTTTTAAATTTCTGTACCTGAAAACTACTGTTAAACCTACCTGAAAAACCTACCCAAGAAGCACAGTTTATTTCATTTGTATGTTTGTTCTATTGTATTTATTTGTACTATTTTGCTTGCAATATATATAGTTATTTTAGTGCATCAAGTTTTTTTTGTTTGTTTTATTTATTAAACCAAATGATTTAGAATAGATATTTTTTTCTTCTTTTAAGCATAAGTAACCTTTTTTTCATGAGGTTTATGCTTAAAACAAGAGATAAAAAAAAATCTGCTTAATTTTATGCAATAACCAAAACCTTATCTTACAGACTTGCCTTTCAAGTAATTTTAGATACTTTGACAACATATTATTTGCCGCAGTGCTGAATCTGCTCACACACAAAACCTAAAGCAAAATTCTTCACGTTTATTTTAAACTGCATTCTGCGCTCAGATTGGAGAGCGCCGCAGCTGTCCTGACCGTGGGAGTGACCATTACCCAGTGTGAAAGCATGCCACAATTTGTTGTTTGTCCTATTATATGTGTTCACACCATGCTCTACAGCGGTTGACAGCCTTTCTTATGAGCCCGTGGGGAGAGCATTATCTCTTTCAGCTCTTCTCTTTCTCGGCTCTGAAATCTGTGGCGAACACCGCCATCCGCTCTCAACAATTATAGAACCAGGTTCTCTGAGGTTGACTGAGACAAAACCCTCTCCATTTAGAAAGGCAAACTGACAATAATGAGATTATGGCATCTGAGACTGGGGATAAGAGTGCCATTTCCCCAGCAGCGACCTAAATCATGCACACTGCAATCATATTTGCTTAAGATCTTTGACAAAGCACCGCGAATGGAATTGCACTGAGAGCGGAAACAAAATGCCTCCTTTCTCGTGGTTCTGCGGTGTTTTGTCGGAGCAGGGAGTGGGTGTTTAACAGATGAGTTTCCCCCAGTCAAACTGCAGGCTAAATTTAAGTGTGTTAATGAATCTGGATCTCTGCAGCAATCAGCGCCTCACATCACTGCCAACTTCACCACGGCTTCGTCTGCCTGCGGGAAACCTTGCTGCCGAATGCCCCTCTCTTCTTTGCACTTTCTATAGCTCTCGCTCTCCCATCTGTAAATGTGTTCAAATATTTATCAAATGAATGCCAGTGACATTAGTAAACGTGTAAACGGCTGACTGAAAGTGATAAAGTTGCTCTAAGGTACTAAAGCGCTCTCCTTTTCGCTTCAATATGTAACCTCAGGTTTCCCTGAATTCACAGGAAGGCCTGGAATAAAATCATAAGGATAAAAATACTCATTTATTTGGTGAAGGGTTATCCTTTTACCTTCAGATAGCTCTTATAATAGGTCTTATATCTGTTAATAATTCTTAATGAGAAACAAGAGCCATGATTTTCAGATGAATTTAAAGGATTTATATATCAATCAGACTGAAGTGTATCTGTATGAAGAATTAAAAAGAGTCTGACCCACATTCAAAGTTAATCTCCTTTCCAAAGATTATATTTGATTTTTAGAAAACCTTTAAATTATTTGAATCCCTCTCGAATGAGTCCTCTGTGCTTTTACCGCTCTCGGTTTAACGTTTGAAGCCTTTCAGCTGTCTTTTGAAGATTTTTATTTGATGTCCCCGGTGTTATAGTTGTACCACTTCTTTCTGTTCAATCATCAGTTCAGTAAAATCCTTGAAATCATTAATTGGTCGGGGATTGTTCGTTCTGAATGATCGCGTCATTCCAAACCTTTACGACTCTGGAACTCAAAAGGATTTAAAATATTATAAATAATGCACTATACTGGTCACTCTTTTTCATGGAAGTGAGGCTTTTAAGGTTCAAAAGTGACACCATAAAATATCATAAATGTAGTCCATCAGATGCTTAAATGATTAGTTCACTTCAGAATTAAAATGTCCTGATAATTTACTCACCACCACGTCAGCCAAGATGTTTATGTCTTTCTTTCTTCAGTCGAAAATAACTTCCAGGAAGGTTCAAATTGCAGCTTCAAAGGGCTCTACATGATCCCAGACGAGGAATAAGGGTCTTAAGCGGATCCAGTGTTTACAAAGCAAAGATTAAGTCAAACACCCTTTACAAAAAAAGGTAAAACAACGATGTTGGACGATTTTGAAGTTGGAGGAGAAAATGAGATGGAGTTTTTCGCCCTATACTGCTTTACTTCCGCCTACATCCAACGTGATTTTGTAATGCGTGGAGCATCACAGAGCAGTGTAAGACGAGCATTTGTGGTTAAAAACATATATAATGTTATTGTTTTTTTAGAAAATAGTCGATGGTTTCTCTAGAAAAGACTCTTATTCCTCGTCTGGGATCATGTAGAGCTCTTTGAAGCTGCACTGAAACTGACATTTTGGACCTTCAACCTGTTGAACCCCAGTGAAGTCCACTTATATGGAGAAAAATCCTGGAATGCTTTCCTCAAAAACCTTCATTTCTTTTCAACTGAAGAAAGAAAGACATGAACATCTTGGATGTTAATTATCAGTGCATTTTAATTCTGAAGCTTTTAACCTCCGCAATCAGATATTTCAGACTTATTTTGTGAAAAGATCTGATTTAAAAATGATTAATCCACAAATTTGATTTTTCTTTTTGTCATTTTAGAGCTTGACAGCCTCAGTCACAGCAGCCAGAATATCATTCAGCAATCCTCCTTTGTGTTCCACAGAAACATACCAGTTAGGATCGACAGGAGGGTGAGTAAATCATGAGCGTTTTCATGTCAGGGTAAATGATCCCTTTAGGCAGGGTTACTGTGATCAGAAAACATAAACAAAGCTAATAATCTGAGACTGAGGAAGACTCACCCAATGAGTGCAGTAACTCACTACAACTCACTAGACACCTTTGTGTTTTTATTGGCTTGTGCTTGAAGATCTATTGTGTTTTTGTAAAACGGATGAGGTGTAGGTGGAAAATAAAGCATTCCCTATGTTTTTTCTCTCATTTCCTCTGTTGGGTTTAGCGATATCAGCCAAATAAATACGTGTAGGATTCAGTCCAAAGCTCAGTGTCTGGAGAGTCAGCAGTTTACTTGAAATATAATCGCCATTTCCAAAGAGACTGAAAGGTGTTGCTTAAAAGGAGCTGTTAAAAAACACTATTGTCCATTTATTAGAAATAAAACAGGTGTATGTATATATATATATATATATATATATATATATATATATATATATATATATATATATATATATATATATGACATAGACATTTATAATGATAAAGACATTTGTTACAGAAGATTCCGTTTCTATGAATTTTCTATGAATCCAAGAATCTTAAAACAATGTATCATTATTTCCATGAAACTATTAAGCAGCAAATTCTCAACATTGAAAATAATGAGAACCATTATTAATAATTGAGTACCAATATTAACTGTGCAGCAAATCAGCATGTGACACAGAAGACTGGAGTAATAATGCTGAAAATTCAGCTTTGATCACAGGAATAAATTACATTTTACAATATATGAACGCAGAGAACATCTTCTTTAAATGTTAATAATATTTCACAATTTTTACTGTATTTTTGATCAAATAAATGCAGTCTTGGTGAGCAGAAGAGCTTTTAAAAGCACTAAAAAAATATTAGGAATCCCAAACTTTTGATCTATTGCACTATATAGATCTATGTATTCTATAGTCATGTTCACTTTATTTCATTTAAATCATTTGAGTCACAGATTTATAAAGGTTTTGAAGGTTTTTATTCAATCAGTCTCTCACAATTCAGAGTGTCAAGATAAAAGAAACGACACATTAACATGATTGACGCCACTGGACCGAACAAGAAGAACATTTCTACTCTTTTCAGCTTCATTCTCAGATGTGCCCTCACACACGCTTGCTAAATCAGCGTTAAAAGCATCAGCCGGCTGAAGACAGAGCGTTCCTTATCTTCAGAGGCTGTGGGGGGCATCAGACTGACACTTAACAGCAAGTCAGTTCTCCCTTCTTTTAAAAACAGCACGAGGTTGAGAGTTAGATAAGTATTGCTTTCTGTAGCTTACAGGAAAGCCCCTATAAACCACTTTAAAAGCTGGCAGGATAGATGAAGCGTAAAGGAGCTGAGCATGGAAGAAACTTTTAAAGATTCCATAAACTTTTATAAACCAAAACGAGTAACTTTGAACAGTGAATCTTAGCCTGACCTCTTGTTAGAAAGCACACAAAAAATAATTTAAAAAAATGTGGATGGTCCTCAAAGCCAGAGCAGCCCTCAAAGGTGATAAACCGGACTGGAGTCTGACCTCAGGGACACACTTTAAACACTCTCTGAGATTGTGCTTGGATCTGCGGTGGAACAGCATGAACTTCAGCAGTAAATTCACCTGGAGTCGGAGCAACAGCAGGACGGGATAATCCCATGAATGAAAAGAGAGAAGATTTCGAATATAAGTCTATTTCAGACTGGAGAATCACATTACTGAATCACTTTCGTGGAAGCGGTTGAAAATGTACCCAGCAGATGAACTCAAATGCAACTGCTCTCAAATCCATTTCGCCGAAATATATCCTGCTTTGGTTTGATGTAAAACGCCTTTTAGTTCCAACCCTTCTTGCAAGTGTCACTTTGCTGTGAGGTTGGAACATAAGATGAATGAAAAAAGACACTATTGGTGTTGAGAGATGAAGGGGTAAATCCAGTTTGCATCAAGGGTAATACCTATAACAATCTATAGTCTGAAAAATCATGAACTATAACGAACAATGATATCATTGGAATCACTTTCTTTTCCAGCTGATGAACGATACAGTCAGGGACTATAAAGCTAACTTTTTGGCACACCTGCCAATGGCCGGTGACTTAAAGGAGACATATCGTGAAAATCTGACTTTTTCCGTGTTTAAAGGGTTAGTTCACCCAAAAATGAAAATTCTGTCATTTATTACTCACCCTCATGTCGTTCCACACCCATAAGACCTTTGTTAATCTTTGGAACACAAATTAAGATATTTTTGATGAAATCCGATGGCTCAGTGAGGCTTGCATAGGGAACAATGACATTTCCTCTCTCAAGATCCATTAATGTACTAAAAACATATTTAAATCAGTTCATGTGAGTTCAGTAGTTCTACTTTAATATTATAAAGCCACGAGAATATTTTTGGTGCACCAAAAAAACAAAATAACGACTTATATAGTGATGGCCGATTTCAAAACACTGCTTCAGGAAGCTTCGGAGCGTTATGAATCAGCGTGTCGAATCAGCGGTTCGGAGCGCCAAAGATTTCAGCCGTTTGGCGGTTTGACTTGCGATCTGAATCATGATTCGACACAAAAGATTCATAATGCTCCGAAGCTTCTTGAAGCAGTGTCATTATTATTTTTATTTTTTTTGGTGAACCAAAAATATTCTCGTGGCTTTATAATATTAATACTGAACCACTGTACTCACATGAACTGATTTAAATATGTTTTTAGTACATTAATGGATCTTGAGAGAGGAAATGTCATTGCTGGCTATGCAGGCCTCACTGAGTCATTGGATTTCATCAAATATATCTTAATTTGTGTTCTGAAGATTAATGAAAGTCTTACGGAGTGGAACGACATGAGCGTGAGTAATTAATTACATTATTTTCATTTTTGGGTGAACTAACCCTTTAAGTGCTATAATCTTTTCTCTGCAAGCATGTGAAAAAACGAGCCGCTCAGATTTCACTGCCCTATAAGTAGAAAGGGGATCTTATTACAATATTACCGCCCCTTAATCTGCACGTTTCAACCTACGATGCCGCCATTTTGTTTTCACAAGCGATAATGGTATAGCAGTAACACTGGTCCTGCACAGTTCAGATCAAACACACTTGAACGTTTTCAGGATTACTAAAGCTTTGTGAAGGAAGGTGAGTTGGAGAAAAACTCTGCAGGACAGCAGCACTCAAGAGCTCCTGATATACGTCTCAGCTATGTAAACATTATCACTGATCTGTTAACAGCTATAATAGTAAACATTCGAGTCTCCATAAACTCCTGGCATATGAGCCACTGAGGACGCAGTGGTGTAATTTTATTTATGAAGGGAATGTGTGCAGATGAATTCATATACCATTATGTGCAAGTCATTTTACACCAGACTGCTTTACACATGAGGGTCAGTAAAACAGGATTTGCACAGAAGTTGATTCTCAAAGATGGATCGATACCAAATGTCCATGATCCAATTTCATATATATTTTGTGATGTTTGCAAATTGTCTTTCTGAATGTTTTGTTAGCACATTGCTAATGTACTGTTAAATGTGGCATTGTTTCTTACTGTATTCACAGAGACCAGAGCCATGTTGTTATTTTCATTTTTAACCCAAAAACACTTGCAGTCTATAATTCATAAACACATCTTCATTCTTATTGCGTCTCTCCAACAGTGTGTAGCTTTAGCCACGTTAGCCGTACAGCACGCTAATCGAATGTCACAAACAATCACAAAACACATGCCATACCATGTGATCTGATATGCTGCATTTGTAATGATTGTAACAGTTTGTAATGATCTAATTTGAGAGTATATTTGCTGTGTGAGCTTCACCTGTATTGTTTATGCATCACTTTATTGGAATCGTGAGCTTGGTGAAAGGAGCTCATTTGCATTTAAAGGTACACACACCAAATCAGCACATTTTTTCTCCCACCCAAAAATAGGCAGTTAAAACATAGTATAATAAAAAATTCCATGGGGTATTTTGAGCTGAAGCTTCACAGACACATTCTGGGGACACCTGAGACTTGTAAAAGGGAGCATATTAGGTCATGTTTAAAGAGATTTATTGGCCATAAATAAATAATAAACACAGCCATGAAGCTGTCTTTGCAAAAACAGGCAGTTATGACACCAACATTTTAGATACCAGTGAAAATTCACAATTTTCAGGTACAGAAATTTCATGAAAGTAATCAAATGTAAAATAACACTTTTCTTTGTCTTTGTTTGATTAACATTAAGGACACAAACGGCAGCAGGAATATAAGGCTGCTGTCACTTTAAGAGCTGCATGGATCCAATACACTGATACACATGCGTTTTATGTCTATCTTCACTTATGACATAACTGACTGTTTACGAGGGTACTCACCAAATATGGGCATTTTCAAGTGCAAGAGGACATGAAAGAGAGTTTAATTCAGTATTTGTGCACTGTCTGAGACGCACTGTGTGCGATCACAAAACTTCCCATGCAGCGAGTAACCAATTAACCACGTCATCTTGCGCTTGAATATTTAAATTGGCAAGGCTTAAACTTTCTTGATGAAGCAGCGCTGGCCCGTCAACTGTCCCGAACGTCGTTCACGTTCATGTTCTCATAACATTGCATTGCTAGATTTCATAAAAATATTACCGGCCAACTGGCGATTGACACCATTTCATTTACTCACCAACACCGATTTTTACTCGACGACAAAACTGCAGCACATGCTTTTAACAAAGAGACTGAATCATCCGCAGGTGTGGATGCTAATATAGTTATCTTGATATCAGTCTTGGTGTGAATGGGCCTTTAGTGTTGTTCATCGTATTAAACTGGAAATGCAAAGATTAAATGGCGTCGAGTGGCACTGTTACCCTTCCGTCAAGCGATCTGAAGATGGAAATCAAACAGGAAATATTCATGAACAGAAAGGCATAAAAGTTCAAGATGAAGGGTGGGGCAGGGATCAGAGAAGTGGGACACTACCCAGAAGGCCAATGGTTTGATCCCTAGGTAAGCGATAGCATCCAGTGCCATCTGTCTGCGCTCTGCATTGCACCACAAACTCCCCTACCGAGGTCACAGTGAATCTTTTTTCTCCCCTAAATAAATATGATTATTTTGTTCTTTGGATACGATGTGTGTCGTGAGGCAGGTGACTGCTGGGAGGCAGGAAGTCATCTTATAGTCATTTCGACATTTGGAAAAATGGATTATCTCCTGTTTGGTACGAAGGCATTTGGAGAGAAGCCTAAACATGTCCTCAAGTTGAATTTGGCTACCAGTGAAAATTTGCACATCTGCCAGGACACTGAGAGGATGCCGTATTCTGACTGTGTGTTAATTTACTCTCCTTCTCAGATGAGATTAAATGCTAGTCTGGCTTTGTATGTGAGTGTGTTCACACATGCACGTTTCCAGTCATCTGACAGCAACAAATTGAAAAAGATGGTAATATGTAAGACTTTCACATGGATGATCTATGTGAGGAAAACCAGCCACTGACAGATGAAAGATTTCCAATTAATACTTTTCATGTTCATACTTATTTTGCATTTCATTCATGTAACACTGGGTGAATCCAATTACCAGCTATTGTAAGGCATGTAGCTAATACATTCGCTGGCTTTTTTTTTTTTAACAACATTAGCAATACAGGTCTGAAATGAGAGAAGGATAAGAGTATTTTAGTCAGGAGACCACAGTTACTTCACAGCCAAGTTGACCATTCATATTTCAGTCTGCACATGCACTTCACAACTAAATTCTTAGATCAAGTAAACACATCTTTATGCAAAGGCAAACTGTATCACCTGCAAAAAAACAAAAACAAAAAAAAATCAAGCTACAGACAAAACAAGTGAAAATTTCAATTTTTGTCGAAATTGAGGTTTTCACAAAAATTAGTTCATTAAGCCCTCGTCTAGTGATCCCAATGTTCCAAGTAGCAATTAAACATCTAAAAGTATCTTTATTTGTATGTTTTCTGAGAGGAGTACCTTTCCTTTGTCCGTGAAAAATGCAGTTTTTCTCTGCTCGCTTCTCGGCGACTGGCGCTTCCCTCAGCACAAGTCTGGTATCGCTGTAAAGCGCAGAATTCCCACTTTGTGAATATTCATAGCGAATTCTTGAAGGCATGAGTCTGAACCAATGAAATGTGATTTTCAAACTCATGCTGATGTAAACAAAACAAATCTTACTAACCCTAAGCTCTTGCACAAAGACGCCTAAGACAGAGCGCGATCTTGATATATACACAAATACACAGAATTACAGTATTTCGAAATATCCGTCTTGGCGAGTAATCACGCAAACATTATCTGTTATGTCTTAAGTGAACGTTTGGTTACCAAAATCTGATGTGTAACATTATATTAGATATGTGTAGCGCAGTAGGTCTTAAAGTAGGGTTAGTTCACCCCAAAATGAAATTTATGTAATTTATTACTCACCCTCATGTCGTTCCACACACAGAAGTTCTTCGTTTTTCTTTGTAAACACAAATTAAAGGTGCCCTCGAATGAAAAATTGAATTTATCTGGGCATAGTTAAATAACAAGAGTTCAGTACATGGAAATGACATACAGTGTGTCTCAAACTCCATTGTTTCCTCCTTCTTATTATATAAATCTCATTTGTTTAAAAGACCTCAGAAGAACAGGCGAATCTCAACATAACAACGACTGTTACGTAACAGTCGGGATATACGCCCCAATATTTGCATATGCCAGCCCATGTTCCCAACATTATGAAAGGCATTAGACAAGGGCAGCCAGTATTAACGTCTGGATCTGCACAGCTGAATCATCAGACTAGGTAAGCAAGCAAGAACAACAGCGAAAAATGGCAGATGGAGCAATAATAACTGACATGATCCATGATATCATGATATTTTTAGTGATATTTGTGAAATGTCTTTCTAAATGTTTCGTTAGCATGTTGCTAATGTACTGTTAAATGTGGTTAAAGTTACCATCGCTTCTTACTGTATTCATGGAGACAAGAGCCGTCGCTATTTTCATTATTAAACACTTCTCAGTCTGTATAATTCATAAACACAACTTCATTCTTTATAAATCTCTCCAACAGTGTAGCATTAGCCGTTAGCCACGGAGCACAGCCTCAAATTCATTCAGAATCAAATGTAAACTATATAACAGTATACAATACTCACATAATCCGACGCATGCATGACGAACACTTTGTAAAGATCCATTTGAGGGTTATATTAGCTGTGTGAACTTTGTTTATGGTTTTTAAGGCAAGCGCGAGCTCCGTGGGCATGGAGCACGAGAATTAAAGGGCCAGTAGCCCTGAATCGGCTCATTTATAATGATGCCCCAAAATAGGCAGTTAAAAAAATGAATTAAAAAAAAAAATCTATGGGGTATTTTGAGCTGAAACTTCACAGACACATTCAGGGGACACCTTAGACTTATATTACATCTTGTAAAAAAAAGTTCTAGGGCACCTTTAAGATATTTTTGATGAAATCCGAGAGGTTTTTTAGCTCCCAAACAAAGCAACATAATTACCGTCATTCAAGGTCCAGAGAAGTAGTAAAGACATTGTTAAAACAGTCATGTGACTGCAGTGGTTCAACCTTAATGTAAAGAATACTTTTTGTGCGCAAAAACAAAACAAAAATAACAACTTTATTCAACAATATCTTCTCTCCCCTGTCTTTCCGCTATGCTGTTTACGTCCAGCGCTTCCAGGTTCTACGTCAGAATGCCGGCTCATTATTGGATGATGTTCATCTTCGTTCCGAAGATGAATGAAGGTCTTACGGGTGTGGAATGACATGGGTGAGTAATTAATGACAGAAATGTCATTTTTGGGTCAACTAACCCTTTATTAGGCTGTCTGTTTCATTAATGTCAATTAAGCAATTGTGGGATCTTGTGAAAAAAGTTAAATATATATATTTTTCCTATACATATGGGTTTTGACTTGGTCTGTGCCAAATTTGGTGGTATTACCAGGAATTTTAAGGTGACTTTGTTTTGGAACTGTGACAAGCAGGGCGGGCGAGAGCTGTGAGAGAATGGCGCAAAGCCGGTTAAATTAAAATGAAAGTGTGTTAACCGTTCTCTGGTTCCTGCCTCCTTCTTCTCGTGCATAAACAAACTATGTTACAGGAACCTTCAGAAAACTTTAACTTGATTTTTCTCAAAAGTGACTTTGCTGACTCTATCGACTTCAAACAGGTGTAGCTCAGTAAATTTTTGTACAAATTAACACTTTATTTCAATAGTCCACTTTAGACTTTCTACTAACTTTGCAAGTAGGGGCAAAAGGTGCCTTTGATTTTATTGTCCTCTAAACCACTAGATGGCACAAAAACTTGCCGAAGCACTTTCCTAAACATCCATTTTTCAAAATGCTCGTGCAAATTTGTCTGATCTTTGACGCGATCGCGGGCAGCAACGCAAAGTTGATTCTGAGGTAGTTTGATCTAATATTTGATGTTTTTTAAAATGTTGTTGATTTAAGTAGCAAATGAGAATCGATTAAATTAATGTTTGTATTTTCAGACAAAGGTCTTCTTAATGATTTTCAGTTTTGTTCAAGGTAATTCAAGCAACAGTTTTTCAATAACAGAAGAATATGTAAAAGTATGGTATTTGGGGTAAAAAGACACAATAATTAATATGTTACTGAATAGCTGACTGACTTTTCCATTTCTTGACATGACATGGTTAGAGTCACATAGCAAATATCATATATCAAACTGGGTATCCATCTTAGAGATAATACCCATATTTATAATGAAACAATCATATTTTAAAATATATTAATCATATCATAATAAAATATCATTTATTGTTACTACTGTAAATCTATATTAATCTATATTTTCAGAATCTTTACTTAATAAAATAATTTTGTTTCTGTATTTATGTATATGCAAAAATGAATTATTTTATTTATTAAAATAAACAGACAATAGTACAAACTTTGCTAAAGTTTTTCTTTTGAACAAGTATTAACCTAGTCATTATTAAAAACATATAATTTTAGCTAAAGTATTTGTATGAATATGGTGTGCCTTTTATGCATTACTCACCATTTTTAAACAAAATTAACCACTTTATGATTTTTTTTTTTTTCCCCACACAAAATATGTTGTTCCATCAATGTCCAATACAAACATATATATTTTTTCCTGCAATCATATACTTTGAGAGTAGTGAAAGCACACTTTTTCTTAAGGTGATGCACTTTGGACAACTAATGTTGTATTAAATGGTGCTATATAAATAAAATACCAAATACCAAAAGTCTAGACTTAAGCAATGCACCTCAAAGCAGCTGTTTTATTACACTACTTACATTACAATCTTTTACTTATAAAGATAAGCCAACAAGCATAGCAGATGAGTTAAATTAATGAATAAGCTTGAACTGAAAAAAACAAAACAAGAATGGCTGTGTGGTTCAGCCCCATTGCCCCGTTTTCACCAGCATGCACTGGGGCATGAATAATCAACAAATCTATAATACAAAATAAATAATTAATATGGTTATTGTTTGACCATTTGCCAGTTTTTAAAGTAATTATGTAAATTAATCCAACTGCCTTCATTTTTTTTTTTTTTTTTCTTCTAATCAGCTCATTTTTCACACTTGCCTATGGGGGCATAAAACTGAACGAAGGGTTGATTCTGTTCACTGTTTCTCCTTTTAATCTGTGCAGTGGGACTGTAAAACCCTTCATCCAAGCCCTTATCATAATACACTGATGTTTCTGTCATTTATCCTGAAGGGCATGTGGCATCAACTGCAATCAGTCATGACATTATGACACTTGGAGTTCATTATAATCTTTGTTTTTGGCAGGGTACAAATGCACGTGTAATCACTAGTTCAGCGTTCAAACAAACAGCCTTATATTTCGATTAAAATGATGACTCGGTTTGATTACTGTTGTCATACAGATCGGTGTGCAGGTTTGAATAAAGGACCTCATCTTGCTGGCAATCTTCTGGTATTGTAGATCAGAGCTGCAGATGGTGGCGATGGCCGTTCGCTTGATTCTGGAGTGCAAAACATGCTCTGAAGGAGGAGGAAACACCTGCTGGTTCTGGGTTGCCTGGTGGGGGTGGATTCAGATAGAGCGAGCGGCAGAACAGGCTTTAATTAAACCGTTATCTCATGACTCAGAGAACTCCTCTCTATATCCGAGAGAAGCTCCAGTGGACGGTGTGGAAATATGTGTGTCTATATATATTATATACTGGTCCAGTTGCTTCATATAGGTTTACCGCTGTATGAAGCCATTTCTGATTTTACTGGAAATAAAAATTTGCAATAATGTTGGACAAAACACCAACAATGTTTCAGATATGGAGTCTTATTTAAGGTATGTTTTATTACTTTTTTCATAGCTGTAGGTCAGACCTATAGCTATATTAATGCAACTTCCTTTACACAAACAATATTAGGCATATTTAAATTGGCTGAAAATTATTTGTGCGTTATAGTTAACCACATTCTAAAAAATGCTGGTTTGTTTCAACACATTTTGGGGTCAAATATGGACAAACTCAACCGTTGGTTTAATTTTTTTTTGTCCATATTTGGCCCAAACAAAGGTAAAAACCCAGTGCATAAATGACCATAAATGGCCAATATTAAATTTATGTACTAAATAGATTTTTTTTTTTTTTTATTAAATATACTTTATATCCTATGTACACTTTAAAAAATGGTGGGTTAGAAACAATCCAATTTGGGTTGAAAATGGACAAACTCAGCGATTGGGTTGTTTTAACCCAGTGGTTGGGTTAAATGTTTGCCCAACATGTTGGGTAGAATTATTTAACTCAACTAATGTATAAAAATTACTGAATTGCTTGCTTAAAATGAACCCAAAGTATGTTGGAAATTAACATTTATTAATATATTTAATGAATAATTAAACAATAAACATTTATTAAATTGCACATTAATAAATGTTTACCTTTAGATTATTATTGTTGCCCCTAGTAATTATGTGTTTGATTACCTATTTTGGGTTCATTTTAAGCCAGTAATTTTTAAACAATAGTTAGGTGAAATAAAATTGCCCAGTGCCTCAGGCAAACATTTAACCCAACCACAGGGTTAAAACAACCCAAACACTGGGTTTGTCCATTTTCAACCCAACTTGGGTTGTCCAGCATGTTTTATAATGTAATATTAAAATTATTATTTTTCTAAATAATAATAATAATAATAAAAAATAAAAACTGAAATCAATCATTTATGAATGATTATAATGTACAGTACACTCCAAAAATGCTGGGTTGTTTCAACCCATGTATGGGTCAAATATGGACAAACAAAACCATTGGGTTTAAAATTTTAATTTAAAATGGTTACATTTTTGGAGTGCATATGAAACATCCTTTTGAGATATGCTGAAAATGACAGATCACAGTGTTTTTTAAAGATTAACTTTAAAATGTAGCATACTGTGCATGTATAAATAGGGTAAATGAGAATATGCAAATTAAAAATGTCTAATATTGACCAAAATGAGCTGGCACTAATATATCATGCATAGCTAAAAATAATGAAATGATCTACATTGTAAATTTGATTCACTGCCTATGCAGTAGTTTGAATCTGTTTTGTGAGCTTGCGAAGATGGAGAGTCCTGATCTCCAGACAGTGATATACACACTCAGCACAATATATTCACCCAGATTGCCTGCTCATCCTCTGGCAAAGTCACTGTGAGCTACAAAGCCACCCACGAGCCTGTATGTTCATCTTCACCTGCTGCCGCACAGAAATGCTGATCTAACATCACGTTTGTTTGCTTTACGACTACACGAGCGAATAGCGGTACATGTGCAATTGTAATATCTCAGACGGCAACATACTAGTAGCCAGTCCTGCCATCCGTCAGGCCCAAATCAATCACCTCCGCCGTCTCCCACAGGAGTGAGAGTGAACCCCGTCCTAATGGAGGTCGCTGGAGTGAAAGCCCAGCTCGGAGATAATCAGCGGCGGTCACGGACACGCTCAAAGGGCGGCGGCGGCGGTCGAATCATCACAAAGAGCACACTCCACTGAATGATCTTCAACAAAGAAGGCTAGCTGTTAACCGCACAACAATTAATCAAAACAATAGCTGTGCACATGATGGCAGGCTATTATGCAGAGTGAATTTCAGCAAATTTCGTAGTAAAACAACTAAGCAGGGATCAGATTATCAAGCACATGCGATAATGTGCATCAGGTTTATGAACCACTCTCTCTCTCTCTCTGCTTATAATGGATTACTAATAATAAGATAGAGCCCTGAACAATACCAGGATGAATTCCCCAGATGGCATTGATGGGGTTTCATTTGAGCAGGCATCCACAATTGCATCTCTGCTTTTAATGCTGCTGAATCAAAACCTTTAAATCTGCCCGGCAGGCAGGATAAAGAATCGGAAAGGAAGAGACACGACCACAGTAAAACATTCTCATAATGTCATCTGCCAAAACTTATTCCCAAGCTGCATAATTACCTCTGTTATTTTGCTATTTTTTACTGCCTGGCCTGTATTTAAATGTGAAATGCCAGGAAAGCAGATCATTAGCACCCCCTAATTACCAACTGATACATACATTAAATAAACAAATATGACAACCAATGGTTTCACCTACCCTTCTGTTGCGCTGTGCTAAAGTGTGTGTATTTGCCTTGCTATGGGGTAAATCGTACATTATTTAGAGCAGAAAACTGGTCTGCATCCATTCTGTACATGTTGTGCTTTGGCTTTATATTCCAGGAGAGTAAAGGTTTAGAGGTCTATACAGTATACATAGACTGGATCAAATGCAGGTGCCTTTAATGTAGTTTCCTCCATAAATTTTTAAATTCATTTCTCACTTGAGATTCTTCCACTAACGCCAATTTCTGACATGTTTCTGGCATTTACAAGGATGCTTTCCACTTAAACCCATTCCTAAATGTTTCAGTGCCGAGAATCAGTTTTCTGCCAGACCGGTAGACCTGAGTCTGCCGCATGTGCTGACAATGAAATCAAAACCATTAATCAAGGTGGCCTCTCGGTTTCTCAAGGTTGATCGAGCTTTGCATGAAGTCACGAAAGCTGTAACCTTGGTTTAGGTTCATTAGTCTTGGAATATTAAATATTAAATATTAAGCATTCAGAGCTGACTTTTACGATGCACTGCATTTTAAACAGAGGGTATTTAAAGGGGAGGTTGATTATGATTTGACTTTTTAACTTCAGTTAGTGTGTAATGTTGCTGTTTGATCATAAACAACATCTGCAAAGTTATGACACTCAAAGTTCAATGCAAAGGAGATATTTTTTTACAGAAATCTCTGTTTAAGGACTACAACAAATGGCTGGTAGGGACTACAATGAGCTTCTTCCTGGGTTAGTGACATCACTAACCCTAAAATTTACATAAACTCCGCCCCCGAGAACACGCAACAAAGGGGGCGTGGCCATGTTGTGCTGCTTTAGAGAAGAGGAAGAGTTGTTGTAGTAGAGTGTTGTTGACATGCCGTCATTTTACGCCGGACTGCTTCACAAACGAGGGTCAATTCAACACAAAAGATGAACATGACGGCACATGCTAGTGGATGAGTTGAATCAACTCCACAGCAACTACATCAATTTATCCACTAACCATTCAGAAACGTCCAGTTTCACTCTAAAAGTTGTAACTTCTTCCTGAGTCTCTCCATCAGTGTCGACTCCGGTTTGAACAATGTAAGGTTGAACCAACAGTAACATCCAGTGATGCAAACTACTCAATTTTTTTTTTTTTTATCAAATATGGCCATTATGAATTGAAAATATGCAATTAGGCTACCTGATTCATGTAATTCCTAACTGATTGTGACAAAACAAGAAACGTTTTATGTTTTCGAAATTTTAATGCAAATTGAAGGAAATTTTATTTGCAAATACCTCAAAATATTTTTTTCCCCAACTAGAATTAGACCTAGAATTTCCTTCACTGTTCTGTTTCTTTATGCTAAATAATAATAATAATAATAATAATAATAATAATAATAAAAATACAAAAATGGTCCCCCCACAATGTTCAAGACATGGTTTTGGTATTGGTTGAGAGTTGCAAAGCTATTTTTTTTCTTCATTTCCCTATATGAGTCATGGTCCGATACATTCGACTGACAACCAGCAAAAGCGTGGTGTGAAGCGCATCATGCATGACTCAACATCTGAACAACTGAGGTTACAGCTCTTCCAGGAAACTTGAAGGCAGGATAGAATAAACTTCAGCGGGATGAACTTCTTTTTATGTATGTTTAACACTGTAATCAGTGCGTATTGAAACCAATGTTTCAGGCGTCGGTGTCATTAGCAAAGATTGATTCTGACAGTGTCGCTGTGTGTGAGATGTCCTTGAGAAAAATCTATCCTTCTCCCAAGTATTTGATTTATGAGGTGAGTCTTGCCAATGACGTTTGGAATGAGTCTACGCCGAATCAAAGCTTTAAAGCATGACTGTTCAGGATGCAAGCGCTTAAGTGCTTTTTAAAGATTGTTCTATTTTTTCTCTTTTGTTTAAAATAATAAATAACAATTGTGGTTCAGCAGTTCATGGGAGGCAAAGTAGATTTTCATTGTTCTAAAAAAAATAAAGGTAAAATAAAGTAAAAAAGTAAAACATGTTTTCAATTAGAAATTGATTTATTTAATATAATTTTATTAATGCCCATATTTTGTTCACAATGACAGTGATCACTGAACCTTGTTGTTGTCAATCGGCTGGATACCCTTTATTGGTAGTTACTGATTATAGGTGGGTTGGTTATTTTATAATATAATCACTGTGTCTTCTTCAGTTAAATTAGTGGCAAAAAGTGATAAGTGAGTCTTTGGATTCATTTACTTAACCGATTTGTTCAAAAATGCTGATTTATTCAGGAACGAAACAAGTGAATGAGACCGCTCAGTGGGGAATCCTGCCTTTATGAATGAGTCATTGAATCATTTACTCAACCGATTCATTCAAAAACACTGAATGATTCAGGATCGGAATGCCACTGTGACTTCATTTGGAGCTATTTTTGCTGAAGGTGAGAATACAGACACAATAACTGGAAATGTTGAGTATAAAATGTAAAATATTAACCTCCTGTTTTTTGGACTATTCTAGAAAAGCAAAATCACACAATTGTGGTGCCTTCTTGCTACTCCAATAACATTTAGTTTTGAGAAAGAAATTGTTTCATGTTGCTAAAAATGAATTTTAATTATGCAGGGGAACATGTTTGTGTATGAATTGCAGTGCATAATTCATCATACAATGAATAAATGTATCATTTCATCATCAAGATGAAAGATTATGAATGCATGCATGAATCAAACTCTCCCTGAATGCGTAATATTTGTTTAAATGGGTTAAAGCTTTGTTTAGTCAACTCAAGATGGTGTGGTTCAGTCCAAAGGGACAAGAAAGGTCACATGTGAGGGAGGTCCATTACATGTAATGCCAGTTAACATCCAATCATCATTAGATAGAGCAGTCTGCTCATGGTCATTGAGCCATTACCTCTGATCCATCAGAAGTTCACTGCAACAAATGCTTCCCTGCACCCCAAGGACAGTCTTTGTAACCTTTACACTTACATCTCACACCAAAGCTAATGCTTTATATGCATAGTGACAGGAGGTAACCAGCCACATCTCCCCAGAGGAGGAGAAGACAGAATAATTAAAGAGCTACAGATCAAGTTGCTAGAACTGTCTCGGCTACTCTAAGAGAATTGCATAGTGACTCGGCGAAAGTCACAACCCAGATAGAACAACTGGAACGATTCACCACGTCTCGGCTTTATGCAGTTTAATGGGTCCTTGTGAGGTTATGACAGGTAGATCCATCATGTTGCTCTGCAGCATCTGTCAAAGATCAGACATTCCTCTCTCATGTTCAAATGAGACTTGAATAAAAGAAATCTCAAAAGGATGGCTAGACCCTCGGTAGCTGATGACCAGAAGGGCAAGTTAAGAGGTTGAAGTAAAGTGAATGGCAAATGAGGTGGAAATGTTTCATTCAAGTGTGCAAATTAAGCAATGACTTTCAGGGGGGTTGATGTCTTATAGGAATTGCTATAAGACATTTGCTGAGGTTCATTTTGCACAGTTCAGTAAATTAGTATTATTATTATTATTATTTGGCACCACTAACTTGGCCAAATGTCAACTCAATCTTCAATGTCAACTATATTCTACTTCCTTTAGTGTGTAATGTTGCTGTTTGAGCATGAAAAAGCTCTGCAAAGTCCCTCCAGCGCAAGTTAGTCTCTATATCAGTGTCACTGTTTCTGAACTCCCTGAAACGCCTCTATTGTAGTCTTGAGTTTTCTTCTGGGAATGAACACGTCACAATATTCCTCATTTAAATAATTAATTTGCAGAATAAAGGGGCGGGGCCTGGTTGAGTTAGTTAGTAGTGTGTTGAAACTGGCAGTTATGGTAAGAGGCAGGACATTTCCCAAACACCAATCACAACACACTGCTCCAGCCGACCAATCAGAGCACATTGTGCTTTTCAGAAGGAGGGGCTTCATAGAGACAGGAACTAAACAGAGCGTTACTGACAGACTGGGAAGAGAGGAGCTGCAACAATGGAGAATATGAGGAAAATAATCAACATTCAAGCAGGAAAACCTGTTCTAGTAAAACAATATCAAGACTTATATAAAAAAATAGATCCGCCCTCGAATCAAAAATTGAATTTACCTTGGCATAGTTGAATAACAAGAGTTCAGTACATGGAAAAGACATACATTGAGTTTCAAACTCCATTGTTTCCTCCTTCTTATGTAAATCTAATTAGTTTAAAAGACCTCCGAAGAAGAGGCGAATCTTAACATAACACCGACTGTTACGTAACAGTTGGGATCATTAATATGTACGCCCCCAATATTTGCATATGCCAGCTCATGTTCAAGGCATTAGACAAGGGCAGCCAGTATTAACATCTGGATCTGTGCACAGTGAGCGATAATAACTGACATGATCCATGATTACATGATATTTTTAGTGATATTTGTAAATTGTCTTTCTAAATGTTTCGTTAGCATGTTGCTAATGTACTGTTAAATGTGGTTAAAGTTACCATCGTTTCTTACTGTATTCACGGAGACAAGAGAGTCGTCGCTATTTTCATTTTTAAACACTTGCAGTCTGTATAATTCATAAACACAACTTCATTCTTTGTAAATCTCTCCAACAGTGTGTAATGTTAGCTTTAGCCACGGAGCACTATCAAACTCATTCAGAATCAAATGTAAACATCCAAATAAATACTTTACTCACATGATCTGACGCATGCATACATCTTGCAAAGATCCATTTGAGGGTTATATTAGCTGTGTGACCTTTGTAAATGCACTGTATTATAGTCGAGAGCTCGGGGGGCAGGGAGCGTGTGATTTAAAGGGGCCGCAGCCTGAATCGGTGCATAGTTAATGATGCCCCAAAATAGGCAGTTTAAAAAATGTATTAAAAAAAATCTATGGGGTATTTTGAGCTGAAACTTCACAGACACATTCAGGGGACACCTTAGACTTATATTACATCTTGTAAAAACTGGTTCTAGGGCACCTTTAATAAACAAATAATAATTAAATGTGTTAGAGTGGTCTGCTATTTTCTGCCAGGTGAACATATGCAAGGCTTGATATATTATTCATATCAAAGAATAAGAAAATAAGAATGATAATCAGTCCATATTTTACATTTCGGACCATCCCTTGCCTAATAATATAGTCTTTTTCAGGAGAGTTGGGTATTTAGTTAATGAGAGCCACCTTCTGTGGGTCCTTCCTGCCTGTGCTTTTAACTCCCATTAATATTTAATAAACCATCTTTGTCTAGGATAAATGAATTGCACAGAATAATAAGTAGGTTTGTTAGAAACCTTATGCAATTTTTTGCCCCTTACATGCTCTCGATATTCCTCCAGGTGCATTGCCGATTTAAAGATCATCATTAGCACACACGTGAACGCCCATGTTTGTTTGCAAGTGTTTAATTAGAAACGCTATCGGTTTATTATTCAGTCTATTGCCGATCTGTGCATGCTTTGGTTTTCAATTCCATTGTTCGCTGCTATGCCTTTTGAAGTGTCTCTAATGTTATTATAAATTCAAAGAAGGAAAAATTAATGCTATACAAAATTAATCCCAACACAGCAGACTGCTAGCGGCATTCCCCATCGAAGACCTGATCTTGGCTTCCTAAATAGGTTTACGAGATAGAATATACAAACTTCATTAAGTGTGTATTCTAGTATGTAATAGTTATTGACACTCTCTTTGCTGTTGGCATGCATTTGTAATGCACTACATAAAAGAATAACAAATTATTCCTCATTGATTGCAATGACAAACAGAAATCTTCCAAACAATATTTTTCTTTTGCAGTACAAAACAAAATCCTACAAACCAACTGTTAAAAAAAACAAAACAAAAGAAATATAATCCAGTTTCATCATATAAACACAAGAGGAAGACGCAGAAATACAGAGTTTGGCGTTCTTCAGTGAAACTCGAAATTGATTCAACCGAATCAATTTCCACAAATGTCATCTGAGGATATCTTAAGAGCTCTTCTGATGTTAGCATTGCTTTATAACCACTTATTTATGTGAGCTGAAGGCAATAGGCATGCTGTATATAATTCTGAGCACATCACAGATCAGTAGCCCAGTCCGGTTCCAATAACACTTTGCCTACATTGATGTATTTCAGTATATTGCGTAAGACACCAAATTTGCTGCATCTCATTACTTTATTGGCTCGGCCAACAAGAAAAGAAATTTCGGTGCAGCTATCCAGCCATCTGACTGTTGGGTTCAGGATCAGATAATGATCTCACATGAGTCACCAACACAACGAAAGCTTCTTTTATAACTTATTTCAAGCAAACCGAAGGTTCGGACTCACTTTGAGACGGACACATTCTGTACCAGTCTGACTGCGTCTGCACAAATAATCATGAATAAAAACGGCTCTATGTAAAGCAACCCTCTCTGAATACATACATGCTGTCCATTTCAGATCCCCAATTCGAATGCAGGAGCAGTTATTTATCGCTCTCTGTGGATTTACATGCTGACAGCTTAATCCTACAAATATGCTGTAGTGCAACCTCCGAGAGTCTGTCCCGATGCTTTGTATCTGTCAGCATTCAGGTCACCTTCACAAATCCTTCAATACTGTCTAAGATAATCAAGTCTCATGTGGGACTCTGAGAGGTGTGTTTTATTAAGTACCATAGTCTCCGTAATAGCCGAAGTGAATACGGATGCGTCCAGATGGCTGAGCCGTGCATTTCCACTTCAGGCCAGCTGTATCACTGCGCTTGTAGACGCAATATCAAAAGCCAACAGATTATGTTTAACCCAATGGGGAAATTAACACTACGTGGAATAAGAATGTAGATGATGTGTAACAGGTGCAGGCTTATTATTATAGTTAAACCAGCAATTCAAACTTTTAATAAAAACTACACTCTGAAAAATGTTGTCGGGTTTGTCCATTCTCAACCCAACTTGGGTTGTTTTTAACCCAGTATTTTTTTTTAGAGTGTATGTAGACATAATTGTGAACTTTTGTTTAGTAGTTTTGGAGGTTGTGATTATTAGTTGAAATTTGCTCCTGCTATCAGCCAATTTTCTCATTTCAGACTTCATTCATCAGTGTTTAATATTCTTAAGAGGCAGGAACATGACCACCAAATGTTAGACTCATAATGCAATTACTAAAATGTGAAGATGGAGAGGTTTTATTTCAAGGCCTTGTTATATTGTAGCACTCTGACAGGCCTAATTCATCACATGGACGGGAAAGCTGACATTATCTGGTTACTTCATTATCGAGGGCATCCAGACTCTGCACTGTTATGCATGATTAGCACATGAAGAACTAGCAGCATGTACTTGAACTTATGTTAATGCGCTTTGAGGTTTGATAGATCTTTCCATCTACATTTACATTATTTAGCAGGCACTTTTATCCGAGGTGACTTACAAATGAGGAATTCTACAACACACAATAAGAGATTCAACCTTAAGGCAGTAGCAATAAGTTTACAAATAATTATGCTGAAAAACATACAAAGATCATTGTGCTCAAGGAACAGGCAAAGTTAAGGGATACCTGGGGTCCTTGTAGCACCTGTTAGCAGTTTGGTGAACTTTTATGTCAATGATTAAGAATCCTTTCTCTTTGAGTGTGTATGTAGTGATGTTAATGTGTAATGTATGCATTAGCTGTGTTTTGCATTAATGAACCAAAAGTCTAGTGTGATTGATTGCACACAAATTCCTCTTTTGACCGCCAGTCATTTTTACCATACTAAGTACTAACATTGATATTAGAAAATCAAATCCAGTATACACCTTATTGATTATGCGTACTTTTATATTTGTGGCTTGAAACAGTTGGAAAATTAACAGGCCTGTGCTGCAGTTCTGTGGATGAATGGACCCTCCAGGTCACATGACTGAAAACTATGGATATTTGTTACCTCAATGTAACTGTTTGTTTTATTCCTGTTTAAGATTTATTTTACACTAATCCAACCAAAAGCACGTATGGTAATTTGCTCTGTAGTACTGGCTAATGTCTGGCTAATGTAGTTATAGTCCAACACAGAGTGCCACATGTCGTTGCCCCGTTTGACCACTTGTCGCATATTTACCTGGTTGTTGTCGTCATGATTTATAACTTATTCTTTTATGATGCAATTCCTAATGTTTTAAAATCAGATTTTAAAGGATTAGTTCACTTCAGAATTAAAATATCCTCTCCTCCATGTCATCCAAGATGTTCATGTCTTTCTTTCTTCAGTTGAAAAGAAATGAAGGTTTTTGAGGAAAACATTCCAGGATTTTTCTCCATATAGTGGACTTCACTGGGGTTCAACGGGTTGAAGGTCCAAATGTCAGTTTCAGTGCAGCTTCAAAGAGCTCTACATGATCCCAAACGAGGAATAAGAGTCTTATCTAGAGAAACCATTGGCCATTTTCTAAAAAAAAAACATTTATATACCTTTTAACCACAAATGCTCATCTTGCACTGCTCTGTGATGCGCCACACATTACTAAATCACAGTAGAAAGGTCATTTTTTTTGAAGTGATAATGAAAGACTTTAGACATTTCTACAAGCTAGGGACTTGCATCTTCAGACAATGGACTTATGATTTCAGTACATTTTTTTTTACCAATTCATATAAGAGAGATAGACTGAGAGTTTAAAACATAAACCCACCCATGTACAGTTAGATTATATGGTTGTGTATGATGTCAAGTCAAGTCAAGTCAAGTCACCCTTATTTATATAGCGCTTTTTACAATGCAGATTGTGTCAAAGCAGCTTTACATTTATAATTGGTATATAATTTTTTCTTTTAAAGAATCGTGTCAATGCAGGCAGATCAAAAGCACTGTTGAATAAATGTCAAGGATACTGTTGAATATCAAATGTCAAGTCAAATTAAATTAAATTAGGGCTGCACGATTAATCTTATTTTATCACGATAACGATATCTGCTTCTCTCGATTGATTTTAAATAATCGTCACGATATTGGCCCGCTCTATGAAAATGAACATAATTTGGAAATATTGGAAGTAATATTAGGAGTTTCGCTGTTTTATCTTTTGAAGTTCCTAAAGGTTTCACCAGTTTTCATAATGTTGATCAGCTAGAAATGATTGTTCTTTGCTTTACGAATTTGCCGGGCAATTTGAATCTGGTTTGTCTTATTGCAAACGAATTGTGTTGCTTTAAAATCTAATGTGAATGCATATTACAAAGCGCTCACCAAAACCATGTTTTGTATTGATTTACCATCTAACGAAGTTATCATAGTTGGTTAAATTTAAGTCTTTGTGCCACCTACAGGCCTTTTGGGTGAATTGTAGGTTGGTAAAGAACTTGCAAAATAGCCATAGTTTCATTACTCTTTTTGATAGAATAAACATGATTAATAGTCGTGATTATAATTTTGAGGAAACTATGGCACTGGCTGTCGTGTCGATGATGTCTTCCCAATGGATGATCTAGTCGACTCGATCTCTGCTGATACTTCAGGGCTGCGTTGTGGTCGTGTCAAGGCGCCGGTCCTCGGTCTCATCTGGAAACGGCCCCGAATCCGGTTGACTACGGTAAACCTCGGGATAAACAGAAAGACTAATATTAGCGTAGATGCCATTCTTTTTCTTTTTCTGATGTAACAAGTACATCTGGTGTTATAGGAAGTGTTCCCGGTTCCGGCTGAACTAATTTATGCAGCCTAATAATCCTTGATGTGCATAAATAAGATCTGTTTCACAATCGTCAACCTTTGTTGCTACTGGAACAACATTCAGCAACACTTTACTTGAAGCCTTTATATGTAATGCATTTTAAATGCATCTTTAATGTGCCTTGTATTGCACCTTATAATGCATTGTATGATATCATGAATAATAGTACCTATATGTATAATACATTTTACACCTTTACAAAGTATAATGCATTAAAACACACTACAGACAACCAGGAAGAAATCTGAAAATATTATAATGAAATTTAACTTTGGTTACAATTATTTAGAAAAAGCCTTTACACATGAAGGCTTCAAGTAAAGTGTTACCCATGTTGTTCTGGAAACAACTCTGGATTATGCATACATTCACAGCTATACATCTTGATTGCTTTCTGAATTCCCTGCACTGAAGTGTTTGTCTTCAGCAGGCCCTTTCAAATCTGCATGCTAAGCCACGACATAATGCTCTAAATTAATTTCCCATTATTCTATTTTCAAAAGCATGATTTTAAATAGAATTTAGAGAGGTTTAATTTATGAACAGCGGTCACTGAACTGCTTAGCTAAGGTCCTGAATGAATGTATTGCATTTGTTCAGGGAAAAAGCCTGGATGGGCTCCTCTCAGACAGAATATAAGCAGTGTGGGCACAGGCATGATGTAAGTAGGGGGTTTTAGGAAATAAAATACAGCAATTTCTTCCCAGCTGTAAAGATTAGCTTCAGACACAGATTTCTAGGCAGGCTAGCCTTAGGAATGCAAATCAGAACGAATTTTAGAAGAACATCATGTTGCGACCATGTATACAAATCCTCTAAAATGGTTTTCTCTGACCGTTCAACTATGAGATCTGGATAAATGTTTGGAATTAAACTGTTGTTCATTTACAGAACTGTGATATTGCTTAAATACTCTCCTTCACAAGTAAACAACTTTCAAGAAATCCCACAGCAGGGATGTGAATTTTGGAGATGTCGTTTTCATTTCATTAGTTATAATATCACAGTTTGAAGTTTTTAATGTTTTGCTGCAAGTTTGCTGGATCTGAATCTGCTATTTACAGCGATTTAACCCTGTAAAGCCTGCATATATGAAATGATAGTCTAATTTAATGAAATGGAACATGTTTTTGAACCTTTAGACAAAATATAAAAGAAAATCTAGAATGAGTATCATATTTGATCAGGCTTTTATGGCTCATATAATATGATTTAATGAGAAAATGGAGCTCAAACTTGAGGAGGAAAATACAGCTCAATTTTATTCAGATATTTATATGGACAAAAGTAAGATGAAATTATGATGAGATCTCTATAACAGTATAGCAGATACTGACATAAAATGCATATAAATCAGTCGTCACTCTATATCTGCCAATAATATGTCTTAGTAGGATTTTTAAATGCTTAGTTTTATAATCAAAACTCTGTTTAACATATATTGCAATGCAATACAATGATGATTGAGAGATGGACAAAGAAACTATCCTCAAAAGCCTGATGATCATATTTGATACTCACATTTCGACATGATTTTGTGATGCATGTGATGATTTTTTTTTCCAAAACTTGATATGCATAATCAAGTAAACCCAAGCATTGTTGCAGACCATGTACACCCTTTCATGGAAACGGTATTCCCTGGTGGCTGTGGCCTCTTTCAGCAGGATAATGAGTAACACTTTAGATTACAGCCCGGAAAGTACTGCGTAATTACAACAAATTTGCAGCGTAACTTTCAATAATTATAGTGTAACTATACAGTAAGTATGTGTAAGTATAGGGGAACAATATGTGAAGTATTGGGAATAAAGGGGTAACAACCAGGAAAATAACAAATTATTTTATACTGTAAATATTTTATAACTAAGGGGTACTTATGACATATAACTAAGGGGTAAGTATGACATTACGGGCCGTAAATTAAAGTGGAGCTTGTTACCCTCTTATTTAATGTAGTTACAGGGTAAGTAATTAATAATAAATAAATAAATAAAAACGCAAACAGTCATATCACTTGGAAAACTTTATTTGAAAAACAACTTATTTCAAAACAGATTTAAAGTTACAACACTTCTTATTCGTTTCTCTTGCTTGGCTTCCTCCTCCTCTTGTTCCTCTTTTTCTTTCTTTCCACTGATGAATCTTAAGAGGGAATCCCATTTGCTATTCTGTATTTAAAAAATACAGTACACCCAGAAATGTACTCATCATTTACCCTCATGCCATCTGAGATGTATACGACTTTCCTTCTTAAGATGAACACAAAAAGGATTTTAGGGGAAAAAAATAAATCATCTGGTAACGCTTTATAATGCAAGCTCACGTGTTCCTAAAAGTCGAAGCATCAAACAGCACAAACAGCAATAACTACAGTAATCCATACGACCCTAATGGATGAATCGATGTCTTCTGAAGTGAAACGATACGTATTTGTAAGAAAAATACCATATATTTTAATATTTTTAAAACTTTCGACCAGCTGTCTCCTGCACGTGCATGCGAGGGTTGAGAGTTCATGCTTGACGTAACTTGAAGCGTGACGTAGCGTAAACTCACGCAGATGTTGGATGCCGTCAGTTTTTTTTTTATTTATTTATTTTTTAGTAATGCTCACAACAAAATACACAGAATAACAGATAATGAGAATGAGAAACAAACAAGACAGAATAACAGAGACGGCAGTTCTCGCGCGAGTTTCACACGAATCTCCCGCGAAAACGTCATGAAAGCTTCACGTTGCTCATTTCAATGTGCTTCATCGACCAGCTGGTGACAGCTGGTCGGAAGCGAAAAGATGAATAGCCTAAACCATGAATTTCTGGGTGTACTGTATTTTCTTATAATACAGAATAGCAACGGGATTCCTTCTTAAGATTCATCAGCTGAGAAACAAGAGCAGGAGGAAGCCAAGCGAGAAACAACAACAACAACCAAAAAATGGACAAAACTTGTTACTTTCTGTCAGGACTTTATTGTTTGAAATGAAAAGTTGATTTAAAAAAATGAATAATAAGTGTTGTAGACCTGTTTTTAATAAAGTTGTTTTTCAAATAAAGGTTTCAGAGTCAGTGATATCAGATTGTTTGCATTTTATTAATTACTTACCCTGTAACTACATGAAATAAGAGGGTAACAAGCTTCACTTTAATTTACGGCCCGTAATGTCATAAGTACCCCTTAGTTATAAAATATTTACAGTATAAATAATTTGTTATTTTCCTGGTTGTTACCCCTTTATTCCCAATACTTTACATATGGTTCCCCTATACTTACACATACTTACTGTATAGTTACACTATAATTATTGAAAGTTATGCTGTAAATTCATTGTAATTACGCAGTACTTTCCGGGCTGTAATCTAAAGCGTTACCGGATAATGCTCCTGACACAAAGCAAAAATGCTTCAGGAATGGTTTGAGGAGCACAACAACGACTTTGACTTTGTTGACTTGGCCTCCAAATTTCCCAGATCTCAATCCAATGGAGCATCTGTGGGATGTGCTGAACAAACAAGTCCGATCCATGGAGGATCCACCTCACATCTTACAGGACTTGAAGGACCTGCTGCTAACATCTTGGTCCAGATACCACAGCACACCTTCAGGGGTCTTGAGGAGTCCATGCCTCGACGGGTCAGGGCTGTTTTGGCCGCAAAAGGTGGACCAACTCAATATTAGGAAGGTGCTTATAATGTTATGCCTGATCAGTATATATCTATGGACTGTAAGTAAAATGTGCTTTGTTTTTCATTGTCATGCAGTCATGCCATTTCTAATGTAGGTCAGGTATATGGAGGTTTGTGAAAGCACTATGAATCTTTTTCTGAGCTGACCGGATATTCTGCAACCGTTTTCAGGCATCATTCATCATACAGCACTGCCTCGAGTGCAGGTTTCACAGTGAAAAATATACATGTCACAGTCACTACAAAGAGTCCTATCAAACTCTCAGCCTAGACACTCAACTACTCTTTTTCTTTCTGTCGTTTTTCTCCCACACTGTCATCTGTCCTTTCTCTCTCTTGTGTTGGTCACAATCCCTAAGTGCTGCACAAGCTGCTTCCTTGTCTTTCATAAATGAACACAAATTCTGTCCACTGACGTTTGGTGAATGAAATAAAGAAATGAAAACTGCTTAATTTGCACCCTGAAGATGTGCTGCATTCGTTAAATTACGATAGGAATGAATACTAATGCAGTTGCAGAGCCAAATTAATTTTTTCTTCATAAATAAATAATTTTTACCTCATTCAAACCCAATCACTTTATAGTCTATTAATTAATTATCAATCAAATGTAAGTTATGAGCAGTTTTACTCCTTACTGGGAAGTGAAAATTCTTCTGAATGCATTTGCAAAAATTCAGTCAAACGTGACCAGGTCAAAATCCCAAAAGCAACTCCAAGCTCCATTAATGAATCCAGAACTACATCGACCATGTGTCCTGAAGGCATTTCTGTTCTGCAACAGTACAAAACCACAAATACCTGCAAAAAATGATAAATTGTATTTTGTGTTTACATAGATATATCTACCTGACTGGTTACTCTTAAAAGAATAGTTCACCCAACATGAAAACAATCACCCCTAATGTTCCCTATTCAGTGGGCTGGATCATTGAATTACCTCGATGAATGGATCTAATTCAAGAACGAATAATTCAAACTGGTTTTGTTAAAGTGCCCTATTATGTTATTTTAAAGGTTTCTAATTTTGTTTTGTACAATAAGTTTACATGCATCCAAGGTCAAAAAAAAAAAAAAAAAACACTTTAATTTTCTCATAATATCCACTGCAGCATCAGCTCTTTTCTCTCAGTGTCTGAAACGCTTCGATCAAGGACTCGGTCTCTCTAAACCCCGCCTTTCTGAGAGCTGCTCTGCTGTGATTGGTCAGAAACCAAACGCTCATTATCATATCTGAATCTCAGCTCTTGATTCACAGTGATACGAACAGTAACGATGGCGTCAGTTTTACCGTATCAATCTCAGCAGAAAACAGCGTCTTCTCGACACGAACAACACGAACCAAACTCTTTCAGTCTCAGATAGAAATACAGTGTTTGAGGGCGGGGCAAAGAGACGCTGTTCAGCCAATGAACACCATAGATTTGCATTATGCAAATTAGCTCCGAACCTACATAGATTCAGGAGGAAGTGAGACTGAATTACTGATGACTCGTTTTGGCAGTTCAGAATCGATTCTTTCTTTCAGGAGACAAAAACTCCATTTATCTTTGATCTTTGAAATGTTGCAATCACAAACAGCTATATAACACACTACGTGAAAGGAAATATCCCAAGTATAATAGGGGCACTTTAAATGAATCAAGCAATGTCCATGTTTTAAGTGAATAATGACTTAAATATTGGTCTTTTTCTCTCTCTGAAGAGTCATGTGATACTTTTTTATGCTGTTTTGTTTTATGCGGATACTTGAAGCTTGAAAGCCTCATTCATTAAAATGGCACAGTCCTTTTCTAGGAAAAAAACGTCATACAGGTTCGGATAATTTCTGTTATGCATTAAGCTCCAAAGAAATGTTGTGTTAAGTTGCTTTTGTTTTTGCATCTTTTTGAATAGACTAAATTAAGTTGTTGAAGTGATGCTTAAGAAAAAACATTGTAGGTAAAATAAGCTAACATGTAAAATTATGTATGAAGGCAAAAAAAAAAAAAAAATGATGCTGTATTTATTTATTTGGAGAACTATTCTTTTAATTACACACTAAAGAAAGATACTTCATAGCTTTACAATCTGCAAAACTGAAGCATGACCAAGTTTGTCTTGTATATAATTTCTTTCGTGCACTTTTTACCTTGAGTCAATATGTGCGGCAGCAGTTGAGGGTGTAAAAGCAGCTGTTGGAGCCGTGGGCCTGCAGGCTCACCTTTACCCCTCCAGCAGGCAAACACACCTGATTCAGTCTCTCCAAACCCCACAGGAGCAGAGGAGAGGTCAGAAGTAAAGAGGCTCATGCATAATATTGAAGTTTAAGCATTCTGCATAACCCATTCTGCTCAGGAACAGAGATGCCAGCACTTTAAATATGTATTTGGACTGGATTTACTCATCAAGGTGATTCCTGCGCATAGCTCTATACGCACGGTAATTGTTCCTCATGGGGATGTAAGGTATTTTCAACATCCACAGAGGCTAGTGTGTGATTTTATTGCCATCTGAATTCGAAATGTCTATTTTTCTCCAAACACCCATGCAATTCCCCCCCCCCCCCCTTTTTTTTTTTTTACAGCAAGTTTTTGCATTACTCCCTACTTTTTATATTTTTTCTCCCCTGGGCTGGGCTTGCTTGTATGTGTGTTTTTTTTTTTTTTTTAAAAACAAACAACAACAGAAAAGTAAATTTTTTGGCAAATGTAAATACACCAAAAGTGAATCAAATAAGCCTTAGGCTGAAGAAAATGCAAATTCACACCTGTACAGCAGAGGGCGCAGCTTGCCGCTGTCGCCTTTGGCTTGCTTAGTTGGGGACACTTGACATTTGACTTGACATTCGATATTCAACAGTATTCTTGACATTTATTCAACAGTGCTTTGATCTGCCTGCATTGACACTATTCTTTAAGAGCTGCTGTGCAGCCAAAATAATGTACCAGTTATCACTGTAAAGCTGCTTTGACACAATCTGCATTGTAAAAAGCACTATATAAATAAAGGTGACTTGACTTGACTTGACTCAAATGAACCTTTGAAAAAAGTAACTCGTTGTAACTTGTTGTAAATATAAATTACTTTACTAGTTACTTGAAAAATCTGATTACATAACTCAGGTTACTAATGCATTTCCCCCAACACTGATTATGAGTACAGATAATTTGGCTACGCTGATCCGGATACATTTGAAAATGTTATTTTCAATTGAAAATGCTTCCCATCCACACCATCGTTTTAAAGCATTTTCCAAAAGTTGCACACTGAAACATCTAAAAATGCTTAAATCACCTGACTGCACATACAAAAGCTCACAAGATGATACTGAGAGACCAGACATAATAAAGTTCTCATGCTATTATTCTAGCATGATTGTTTTATTAGCAAAATATCCTGATACTCACTGTTGCGTCCAAAATCATATGCAACTGTCAGCCTGTTTTGCCGCAGCACAGCAATTGCGAGTAATTTTTTTGTCATTTTTGCAGGACTGTGATATGAAGATTCTACAAAGAAACATTTCTCTTAGGCAACACTATGAAAATAAATAGCACTGCCAGTGTATAACCATAGATATGCGTCACAAAACTAAACATGCATCATCCTTTCCCAATACCTTCGCTTTCACAGTCCACAATACAACACGAAAACAGTGTTATTTATCTATTGGGAGCATGTTTTCAAGGAAAGCTCTGCCTTCATTGACAAAAACGCCATCTGAATGTCAACGGAAGGCCAACACGAAGAGAAAAAAGATGCAATGCTTGCTTGCTTGGGGACAATTGACATCAGCAAAACCATAGAAAATACAATAAAACAAATCAAAATGAACAAATGGCAGGAATTCATTGCTATACTCTACTGCGTACATTTAAAATAACCTTTGCAAGTCACAATTCATTCAATGTATAATTTATATCTGGAGTCAAAACATAAAGAATGAAATGTTGAAATGTGTTATTAAATTGAAATGTATAAATAGCTTATAACTCATAAGATTAGAAAAAGAGGCCTCGAGATTCAAACAGAACATTGAACCAGGCCTGGTTAAAAATGCCTCTGCGTCTGTGAAACTTTTTTGCTTAGCTAAGCTGATTGTTGCGCTAAGCCTCGGTTTTCAAGAGAACCTTTTTAACGACACACTTTGAGGGAAGCTTAACTTCTGAACCACATTAGTGTGCAGTCGTTTTAAAACTTTTTATGTCCATTTGTGCAAAGCCATTGTGAAATAAAGGCCACCTTAACTTTCTATCATTAGATGTGTTTGGATCATCATATTATCAGTTTTGTTCATATTCCCGTGCTTGTCTTGGCACGCACACCTAACGATATTAGTTACCGTTTACAGTTGAGTGCATGGGAAAGTTTAATCTTCCTTAATTTGGTGACAGAAGTCGAAATGAAATTGCAGTTGTTAAATTCTGATGAATAATGGAGCAAGTAATGAAATGACTCTGGAAAACAATTCACACTCACTTAATATGCAGTTTCCTCTGGTAAAGATCATTAATATGTTGCTCTCCTGTGGGTGACGTGTGAGGCACACTTGAATGGGTGTCGTAATGGGGCATAGTTCAAGTACTGAGCACCGTATTGAAATAAAGCCCCGGAGAAATGCACACACATACAAGGCTCGGTATCTGTGTGAGCGCTCAATAGTTTGTGAATCGATACAAAGCAGATGGCTTGGAGGACAAAGATATGAGTGAAGATTCTGATTGACAGCCTGCGGCTTTAGTGATTTTACCGCTGTAAGAGTGTTGCAATATCAAACACAGAGACTGATGGCTGGAAACAGTAAAAGTACAATAATATTGGATAACTGATTAAAAAACAGCAGCTGTAGTTGCCAAAACTTTACTGTAAAAAAAAAAATAAAAATAGGGTAGCATCATTTAAAGTTTTAGAGATTGAAATTAAATTTACAGTATATTTCTTTAACTGAAATAACGTTATGCCTATTATGCCCCTTTGACAAGATGTAATATAAGTCTCTGGTGTCTCCAGAATGTGTCTGTGAAGTTTCAGCTCAAAGATCATTTATTATAGCTTGTCAAATTTGCCCCTATTTGGGTGTGAGCAAAAACACACAGTTTTTGTGTGTGTCTCTTTAAATGCAAATGAGCTGCTGCTCCCCGCCCCCTTTCCAGAAGAGGGCGGAGCTTTAACTCTCTGAGGTCTGTTTTCCTGTTTTCTTTTCTTCTATAGATGAATTTTAGATGAGTTTTTGTTTCTTTAGCGCCCTCCGGCTGCAGTATGAATTGGAAACTCCATTCATGGAATAGCCTCTTCTTCTTTTAGATGAATTTGTGGACTAAAAATGCACAGAGAGCGCCCTCCGACTTCAAGTATGAATTGAAAACACCAGCGCTCATAGTAATGACACTGAATATTAAATAAATATAACTCCTCTGTATAGAAAATTGACATAAGCATATGAGAATCCAATATTTCTCCAAATGTGCATGCTTTTAAACTAAAACTCTTTGCATCACAGAAATACATTATATTTTAAAGTATAATATAAAACCATTACTTTATATTGTAATAATATTTTTCTGTATGTTTCATATATCATGATGAGCTTGAGACATCACAGAAGGTTTTTTTTACAGCCTACCTGACTGAAATGCCTCATTAACCCTTTGGAGTCTGAGGCTGATTTGGGGCCTGGAGAAGTTTTGACATGCCCTGACATTTGTGCTTTTTTCAGTTGTTCATAAACATATTAATGGAAAAAAGTGTCATTACACTGTATTCAGCACAAACTAGGCTACAATAATATGTGAGGAGCATGTATGTACATGTTTGTGTTTTTGAAGGAATAACATTTATGCGTGGTTATTGAAAAAACAAAAAACTTAAGTCACTGAAATAAGGCCAAAAAAAGTATAATAAATCTGTGTTTACAATACTTTAGGGTATTGGAGGTTGTAGACTAGAGTTTTTGCTTCAAAATTATGTAAAAATTATGCTGCCTACTCCTTCATATAAAACAATATATTGATTTAGTTTTTTAAGACACTTTTTGCCAAGAAACACAGTATGCGTGGAGGCGTGAATCACCACTGAATAATGTGCCATTCTCACCTGAGAAGACAAAAGAATTGCATAGTAATGAGCTGAAATGACTTGCATATTAACAGCTCAACAACAACAAAGCTGGAGAATCTCACGCAGCCAAAATGTGGATTGTCAGTAACGGTGTTCAGCCTTACATTGTTCAAACCGGAGTCGACACTGATGGAGAGACTCAGGAAGAAGTTACAACTTTTAGGACGTTTCTGAACGGTTAGTGGATAAATTTATGTAGCTGCTGTGGAGTTGATTCAACTCATCCACTAGCATGTGCCGTCATGTTCATCTTTTGTGTTGAATTGACCCTCGTTTGTGAAGCAGTCCGGCGTAAAATGACGGCATGTCAGCAACACCCTGCATTTGTTCTCGCTCCAGGAGTGTTTCACTTGGTTATATTGCACAGTAGCGAAGCGAAAAAACAAGTGCAACTTCCCTTTAATGCCGACTTTAACAACACAGGTGGTAAAGAGAAAGCCACATGAACAATCAAAGTTCATCACAAGTAGCTTTTTCACAAAGAGACAAGATATAACACAGAACTCAAATGTAAATAACTTATTTATAAAACATAAAACTAAGAAGAAACACTTATTTCAATTAAAAACCATCAGAATTGTCACATATTATCTAATTAGGGGTTCAAGTGCATAGAGACCTGTGAGAAGTTCGAAAGAAATCAGCCACCGGGGGGCGCCTTCACATTTTTCATGTGCATTCATGTGCGATTTTTCACATACGTCCACAATATTCATACCACATGGTAGAGCTCCTTATTCTGAGCAACTTTGCCTCTAAGACCGCCGCCATCCATCGAATCGTTCATTAAATATTGGAGATTATTTTAAAAAAACGACTTTGGTGAACCAGTCCTACGGTTTTGGTTCATGCTTGATAACTGTTAAAAAGCTTTAAAAACTATATATTTTCTATAGTAAATTACCTGCATTTGAAGTAAATGGTCTTTTCCATCTATGATCAAGATGGTCACATGATTGCTAATTAAAACATCATACCTTTTTACACATGTGCATAAAGGCTTTAAAGAGCTTGAACATTGATTGCTGCTTGCAGCTATATTTAAATAGTATTTTTTTATCATTAAGTTTTTTTTTTTTTTTTTTTACAGTGAACAGTCTGAATATTGATTGTTGATTAAGCTCAAATCATTAACTATGATTACTAAACCACTGTTGTCCAGATCCCAGAGCAAAGCGAGTTTTGATGTCCAAATTGAGGTATGCTGCGCATTCAATACAAACTGATCCTACTGTTCAATCGCATGTCAAATTGCATAGGTCAGTGTTTCACACAGTGGCTGAGGACAAGAGACATCCGAGCGCCCACATGAATGTCAAAGGGAAATTTAGATGGACAGGATATGGAAGAGGGGCAGATGAGCCACCTGTGATGAGGCCAATGTTTATGTCCACTGTGCTAGAAAAGACCATTACCCAGACCTTCCTCGGCAGCTTCTGCAGGAAAAATGTTCACGCTTTATTTAACAGTTCAATCAAGGCCCATCTTAGAGCCTAATGGAGCAGAAATACCAAAAGCCAACAGTTGTTATGGAGTTGCATTACCTGTCTGACCTTTTGGCTATATATCATAATAGAGCGCTGGTCTGTCTCCACAGCGCTTTTAAAGTGTGATGTGTTGCTGCACCTCACAAACATTGTCTATCATTAACTTTATCATCATTAGAGTTATTGTTATGACGAATGTGACTTATAATGGAGGAGGAAACTGAGCCATTTCTAGGAAGCTACATTGGCTTTTCTTTAAAACTGTCGTTTGATATGCTTCGTGTCTTGGTACATCGGAGGTTCTTGGGTTTATCAGATTTCATTATTTGTTTCATGTAAGCTAAAATTAAAATGACAAGACATTATGTAGTTGTTATGTGAGTGCTGTGCTTGTTTTGTAGTCTGTTCTTTAACAGGGAATTGAAAATTAGGACATTTGGCTGAATTTTTGCATCATCAGCATTTGATGGTAACAGAAAGTAATATTCATCTTAAATAAATAAATATATGCACGCTTCCCAAACATGCATAAATAATAACTACATAAATAAATTAAAATCAGTGTTCTAAAATAGCTGAACAAGCCAGACTCACAGTAACATCTCGAAAAAAGTGTTTTTTTTTCTTCTAACTTTAGTAAAGATGAACTGAACTTAACAACTAATTTTAAAATGGGATATATTGGGTTCATAACAAAGCATCACACTGTTACAGGAAGCTGATTCTCTAATTTTATTAATGAGACAGATGGTCGACCGCAACGGATCATTCAGTTCAGAGGTGTTTATTAAAGGTGATGGATGCAAAATAGAGGAGCTATTTTGATGTAAAAACAAATTATTGAAAAAAGAAAAAGAAAAGTGAAATGTCAGTCACCTTCTGATAATATTTACCAAGTTCTGTCTTTGCCTTTTCCTCATGCATATATTTTCTTTTCGAGATAGCCTATAACAACATTCATTCCAAAACCCCAGGAGGGACAACTCAAAAATACATAAGCCTATAAAAAGTCATTAAATTGTGGTGTATACCCAGATAACAGGGAACATCTTCAGAACTTTGGCTAATGTTCTGGCAATGTTCTCTTAAAGTTATGGACAAACTTCCAGTAACATTAATAGAATGTTCATTGAGAGTTATCTGGTCTTTAAAGGATTAGTTCACTTCAGAATTAAAATTTCCTGATAATTTACTCACCCCCATGTCATCTAAGATGTTCATGTCTTTCTTTCTTCAGTTGAAAAGAAATGAAGGTATTTGAGGAAAACATTCCAGGATTTTTCTTCATGTTGTGGACTTCACTGGGGTTCAACGGGTTCAAATGTCAGTTTCAGTGCAGCTTCAAAGAGCTCTACATGATCCCAGACGAGGAATAAGAGTCTTATCTAGAGAAACCATCGGCCATTTTCTAATAAAAATAAAAATGATATACTTTTTAACCACAAATGCTCATCTTGCACTGCTCTGTGATGCTCCACGCATTACAAAATCACGTTGGATGTAAGCGGAAGTAAAGCAGTAGAGCGAAAAACTCCATCTCAACTTCAAAATCGTTCAACATCATTGTTTTACCTTTTTTTGGATGATCGTCTAACATTTTTTAAATGTTACTACTTGTTTCGGAATGTTCAGAGAACATTCAAAAGTAACATTCCCATAATGTTCGGAAAGTGACAAAACGGAATGATTCCTTTAACATTCTTAAAAATTTTTTAAAAAACTGGACGTTTTTAATGTTCATAAACCAGGTTAGCTCGTAATGCAAATCTCTGATGAACAAGAACACTTTTCCTTACGTCTGTAGTCTGATGCTTTGTATGCATTTTATTTTATAAAATGCATACAAATGCATTTTAACATTTCATTATATGCATTTTATTTTATATGTATTATCTTTTTATTCTTTTAATTCCTTTTCCTGTTTTTATTTAATTTTTAATGTATTTTATATCTTTTATGTATCATCTTGTTATTTCTGACTTTTAATTTAATGACATTTTAAATATTGCTGTCTGGTTGAAAGAGCTGGGAGAATTAGGAAGAAAGCATTTGTGATTAGGTTAAAATTTGGTAAATGGGGACAAACCATGGGGAAATTTGAGCTGTGATGCATGGTTAAGATATCTCTGGATTACAGTCAGGACACTTTCCAAAGGGGAAATTTGAACTGCGTTGCATAGAAAAGATATCTCCGGAAGGGGCATTAGGGCTGTGTGGCGCAGTTTGAGCTGTCTTGGCAAAAGGGGAGATTGAAACTTTGTTTATCAGTTTGAAGTGCCTTATCAAGTAGCGGTCCTGTCGTGTGAGGAAGATCCATTTAGATCTGCTCTGATGGATAGATGCATTTAGATCCACTCTGACGGACGACAACAACAACAACAACGACAAAAAACTCCCTAAGACTTCCTAGCTCATCCATCCAGATAGCAAAATTCTCTGTTTTTACTGTTATTTCTAATCCTTATGTTCTACTTTTATTATTCTTTATGTAAAGCACTTTGAATTACCGTTGTGTATGAAATGTGCTATACAAATAAAATTGCCTTGCCTTGCCTTGCCTTGAAGCTGAGCATTATTTTCTCTGGGAAATGGTGATTGCACGGTCACGTATTGGTGGAATAATGACGACACGTGTCAATAATGAAGGCTAATCAGGAAGGAGGACAAAAGAAAAGACAGGATCACCCGGGCCTGTTTTCTTCTGATATATAAGATGAATAAAATGGGACAATCTTTGAATGCTGCTGCTGCTGCACACATATAATATGCATGCAGAGGGGATGAGCACAACAATGCTGATGAATAAGGGTCATTTTGCAGTTTTTATGAGGTCAAGCTCGCCGGGAACATTAAACTTCACAGCTTCTCTATATATAATAAAGCTATTGTAAAGTAAAATCCAATAGAGGCTTAAATTAACTTATGGGTTTCTACTGAAACAACCTTTCATTTCCCAGAGCTTCTATAAGTATCTGAGAGTTTGACATTTCCTTCATAGCACTCCAATTTTTGGGTGCACATGATATATTGAATTACTATTTAAATGATTGATATTGCTTTAGAATTTGAATTTAACCAAATGCATTCACATGATTTGGCTCTTAAAAACTTCTAAAATCCTTGAACTTTACTTTTGTCATGCATGCATGGTGATTCACTGTGGACTAATGTGTTTGTTTCTTGAAGGTTTGTTCCTGTATTTATTTTTCCCTGGCTTTTCCAAACAAGCTATTGTGGATTTTTAAACAGTCTCTTATGAAAGTTAGGCATTATATTTAAGAGATGTGCACTGGAACCTCTTAAATGTCAATATGCAAATTCCAATTCTAATCCATTATTCTTTTGGGTTACATTTTATTTTTAAGGTTCACTTTAGATATTCTGCTGTCAACTAACTCTCAGTAGAATGCCTAAAGTGGACAATAGAAATTATTTAGCACCTTTCATGAAGATTTAGAAAAAGAGAGAGTTCAACCAAAAATGAAAATTGTTATTGCCTTCTTCTGCAGAAGACAAAAGAAAGTATTTTGAAGATTTTCGGTTACCAAACGACCTTTGACTTCCATTGCACTGTATGTTCCACCGAAGAAAGAAAGTCATACAGGTTTGGAATGACATTAAAGTATTTGATCAATTTTGGTTTAAGTTCTTATTTTCTAGATCAAGGTTAAAGCCAGGTGTTGTGTCCATATGCATGTTTATTCCCACATTCCCGATAGGCTTCATGTTTTGTCAGACACCAAGGTTTTTTGGTTAACATGGATAACTGTGATTCTGAACTTGGAAATCGTGTTAAAGGAGACCTATTATGCCCCTCTCACAAGATGTAATATAAGTCTCTGGTGTCTCCAGAATGTGTCTGTGAAGGTTCAGCTCAAAGATCATTTATTATAGCTTGTCAAATTTGCCCCTATTTGGGTTTGAGCAAAAACACACTGTTTTTGTGTGTGTCCCTTTAAATACAAATGAGCTGCTGCTCCCGCCCCCTTTCCAGAAGAGGGCGGAGCTTTAACAGCTCAACAACAACAAAGCTGGAGAATCTCACGCAGCCAAAATGAGGATTGTCAGTAACGGTGTTCAGCCTTACATTGTTCAAACCGGAGTCGACACTGATGGAGAGACTCAGGAAGAAGTTACAACTTTTAGACGTTTCTGAATGGTTAGTGGATAAATTGATGTAGTTGATTCAACTCATCGACTAGCATGTGCCGTCATGTTCATCTTCTGTGCAAATCCAGCGTTGAATTGACCCTCGTTTGTGAAGCAGTCCGGCGTAAAATGACATCACATTAACGTTAGTGGCAGTCTTGCTTGAGAAAACAAAATGGCAGTGCAGTGGGTGGAAACATGCAAATTAAGGAGTGGTAATATTATAATAAGTTCCCCTTCCTACGTCACTAGGGGAGCAAAATCTGAGCTCTTGTTTTTTCACATGCTTGCAGAGAAAGGCTTACCAAAACAAAGTCCTGGTTTGTCCTTTTTCATGTTTTCTACAGTATGTTGGTAGATGCACTCGATTATTAGCATTTAAACATGGAAAAGGTCAGATTTTCATAATATGTCCCCTTTAAATTATATATGCGTGAGGCGTCCTTTCTGTATCTTAGCTGGCATTTGCATCAAACAATTAATAACAATCACTCCGGCATGCATCTTTAATGAGACATACAGTGAATTTTAAACTCTACAGTTCCATTAGACGGTGCTGCGATGACAGACACGAATATTATTCAACAATCCCCAGCTGGTTTTCACCTCCTTCGGCCCAGAGAGACATCTGCTGTATTTCTTAATTCATGTTCTTTGACCTGAGAGAAGAAAGGTGCATGGAGACATGTACACAATTACTTTTTACAGCTAATGTGCTCAATCAAACATCCACTAAAGCCCATTTGGGATGCATCGTCCTTGGCCTTTATTGTGCCACAAATGGGGGTCAGAATGGGGGTCAGAAAAAGAAATTTGCTGAATGTCTTGGCATGGTGCCCAAGATCAAATGGTGAATTTTGGTTCGGGGGATATTCTATAAAGCTGATATTAAACTGTACTGAATTATAATAATAAATAATGTAATTTGCTAAAATGATGCTTCATAAATCTGAAAGGTGCCACTAGGGAAGTTTTCAAATTGCTTTCCAAAAACAACAGGAAGATTCATTGGCACAAATTTGAAACTGTGGTGCCTGGAAGTGTTTGTAGAGCAACACTTCATAAGTACTGCATAAATGCAGCATGTTGATTATTTCTACACGTACCTTCCCGATACAGTGTGCGTCTTCTTAGAAAACAACACATTAGTAAAGCCTTCAGACTAGAGCTGTACTTTTGAAAGCAGGGGAACTATTAGCACGGCATGTCACTTTCTTTTTGTTTAAAGGCATTTTTATCTCATTACCGCTAACTGCTTTTCATTTACTGACTGACTGTGAATTGTATCTTTCACTAAACAAAAGCAATTGCCACTTTTAAATCCTAATGAACGGGAATGCCTGCATAAATCATAATATTGCTGGAATATGTCTCTGTGCATTGGAAGCTTTGATTTTATTTATTATTTATTTACACAAAGAGCATTGAACAATCGTTAATTACCAGCCTGAGATCATTTACTGGTGTAGATTTTGTGCTGTTTGTTTGTTTGGCCATTTATCTGTGTCGGTGACTTTGTTTACTTGCTCAGATGCTGATCTGAATTGAATTAGATCTAATAGCGGCGTATAAATGTGTTTGTTTATATGAATGAAAATATCAATTAACATTTGCATTACATGTATTCTGTAACCTGGGTCAAAGAGCTGAATAACTAGACATCTCTGGATGAGAACATGTAGCAAAGTATGGCATGACATATGTTTTGAACATATATGCAAGGTAGATTGAATCCAATTGTTAAACTGTTTGAATTCAAAGGCTTACATGGCCATTATTTTTCTGTTTGCTGTTATTTTTTCAATGTGCCTGTGCAGCCATTTCTGCAAAATGATGTTACGGTGTTCTTGCATGTTTTATGACACTTTCAAAGTGAGTGGTGCACCGTCTCCTAACTACAAGCGATAAAAGGTATCTTTTCCATGTAAATCACAGTTTTTGTCCTAACCATATGCGGCGGCGACACGCGACGGTTCTATTTTAACCCCCTTAAAGGGAACCCCTGGTGTTAAGACTTGCATGGCTTAATATAACATAACCCATGTCTCTTACTGAAATATGTAGTAGAAAACCCATGAAAGATTTACGTTATTTAAAAAATCCATGACATATTTTGGACAATGGGGAGCATCATTTTGTTTAGGTGCACAGTGTGATCTACGTCAATGACGTCAAATGGTTGCAATCTGTGAACTACTGACTGTTGCTATTTTTACAGCAACACATCTCGGAATATAATATACGATGCACATTGTGCAGCTTTTGTTGTAAGTTTCAGTCGATGAACCACAAAAGAAGCGATGCAATTTTTACTGCTTTACTAGCAATAAGAGGAGAAAAGAATGGGAAGTTGTGAAGAATATGGACGAATAAAACTTCCTAAAGACCCACATCTTTGTTCTCTCCACTTTAGACCTGATGCCTTTGAGGCTTTTAGTAGACCACAGCAGAAAGAGCTTACAGTTGCCGATGGAAATAAGTGTATGCTTTAACCAAATGCCGTGCATGTCTTGGAGACTGACGAGGGCAGACTATAACACATCTCAAACACATTGAGACAGACTGCCTCAAAGCTTGTGTGTGTTGATAGCATAACAGCAGCACCATCTTCTCAGCACGTTTAACCGTGTGTTTTTGATGTTTTAATTCTCAATAATTTTGCGCTATGGCTCAAATTGAAAAGCTTGATCGGAACCTCGAGGATATTAAGACCTGTATGTGCTACTAGATTACCGCTTCAAAACATACAGATGAAAAGTATCAAAGGCATCAGGGCTAAAGTGAAGAGAACAAAGACGTTTTATTCGTCCACATTCTTCACAACTTCCCATTCTTTTCTCTTCTTATCGCTAGTAAAGCAGTAAAGTCTTGCATCGCTTCTTTTGTGGTTCATCGACTGAACATTACAACCAAAAGCTGCACAATGTGGCATCGTATATTATATTCAGAGATGTGTTGCGGTAAAAATAGCAACAGGGTAGTGTCAGTAGATCACCGAGTGCAACCATTTGACGTCATTGACGTAGATCACACTGTGCACCTAAACAAAACGGCGCCCCCCATTGTCCAAAATATGTCATGGATTTTTTACTACATATTTCAGTAAGATACATCATTTACGTTATATTAAAGGATTAGTCCACTTTTAAATAAACTTTTCCTGATTTTTCTCCTTATAGTGGACTTTAATGGGCACCAAACGATTCAAACTTTGACCTGTGGAGGGCAGTAATACACTTAGCAGTGTCTACACTGCTGGAATTCAAATAGAGAAGAAGAAGAGAGCTAGTTCAAGATGAGCATTTCTGGTTAAAACTTATATAATTTTCAATTTTTTCAGAAAATTAGCGATGGTTTCACTAGATAAGACCCTTATTTCTCATCTGGGATCATGTTGAACAATTTGAAGCTACAATGAAACTAATTTTGTCCAAAATATGTCATGGATTTTTTACTACATATTTCAGTAAGAGACATCATTTACGTTATATTAAGCCATACAAGTCTTAATACCAGGGGTTCCCTTTAAGACCGGGAATTTTTTTTTTAAATTAAAAAAAAAAAAAAAAAAAAAAAAAAAAAATATATATATATATATATATATATATATATATATATATATATATATATATATATATATATATATTTATACAACAGTTATGTCTGGTTCTCGAATCTGATTGGCTGATAGCCATGCGATATTTCAGTGATAACAGCACTCCTACTGCCTTTTCACCATTTGTATCACTCCGCTTGAAGTGACCGTCATGGCGGCCGATCAAATCAACCGTCATTTTTACAAATACTACTTCTTGTACCACGAACTGTAGTTTTAATAGTTTTTTATATGTGACTCATATTTAATAACAGCGCCTATTTTACAATTTGTTTTGACGTTTTCGGAGATGCGAGCTCGAGTGCGTCAGCGGCCGTTCAGTGCTTCTGTAACCGCCGAGAACAGCTTCATCTCGGCCAGTGCCTCGGGGATTTGCCGCTGGCTCTTATAGTGGTTAAACATGAGACATAATTCAATTTGAGTACATAGAACGGGCAATCTTTGGTCTTATTAATGTATTATTTGTTCCAGAGCAAGTCGAATTGTACTATTCCTATCTCATCCATCCAGATAGCAAAATTCTCTGTTTTTACTGTTATTTCTATTCCTTATGTTCTATTTTTATTATTCCTCTTTATGTAAAGCACTTTGAATTACCATTGTGTATGAAATGTGCTATACAAATAAAATTGCCTTGCCTTGCCTATATTAAATTTGATAATAATAAACGTTACGTTACATCCTTATATAGCACATTGGCTACAACTAGACGGGACATATCAGACTCTTCTCCGCTCTTCAAATACGTAAAACATTAAACTTTATAAACATATGGTTTTTTGAGTAAAGAAAACGCTTTACAATTTTTTTCAAACATCAGATCTTTATTTACCTTTCCAAACTACATGCGCACTTTATTCAGGAGGTGAGGCAGATTAATGAGGCTTGATTGACAGTTTGAGGATCCAATGGAGTTAGGAGGTTTTGTCACAAGCTCTTTAAAATCCTTTTCATTCGTTAAATATTTGTAAAAACCCACATACAAGCGTAAATGGTGACCTAATTTTTTTTTTTTTTTTTAATAACTAGTGCTTTATGTTTGACTGAACTGTACAATTGTGCTTATTTGTTGTTCAATAAATATTATTTTATATAAATATGTCCATTAAGTAATATGGATTGAGTGAACATTATATTAATACGTCATTAGATGGCGGCAACACTTTACAGGAGAATGAGTCAGTGAAGCACAAGAGACTTTTAAATTGAAAGGAACTTTTGCAAAAGGAAGTTGTTTTAGCGCTGTGGTGTAATGGATGTAAAAAAGGACAAATACAAAGATCGCCTTCCTCAGCGGACATTCAAACGGACTTGTATAAAGGATATAATATTATGGACATCGACTTGAAGAATGAATGTAATGCAATATACCAGACACAGATAATAGCCTACTCTCTCGCTCTCTCTCTCTCTCTCTAATACTGTACAAAATTCAATGTGTTTCAATGAAGCGACTCAACGTTCCTTCGTTACTAGTCCTGAAGTGACGTTTTAGAGTTAGTAACGGAGGCTTGGTCCAACTGTCAAATTGAGATTTGAATCCGTGGCGGAAGAAAGTAGTGCTGCACAAAAGACGGTTTTAAAGACACTCCGTTGTTGTTCTTATTTATTTACACACTCGTGCTGTCGAACTGTTGTATAAACGCAATATCACACTCGTAGCCGTGCGATATGGCTGTATATCAGCACGCTGTGATTACCTGCGGCCTCGTGCCTACGGACGAATCACAGCGTGCTGATATACAGCCACATATATCGCACGGCTACTCGTGTGATATTGCTCATATATATATATATATATATATATATATATATATATATATATATATATATATATATATATAGTTTTTTTTTTCATGCTTAGACCATAGTTTTTTTTTTTTTTTTTTAATTATGTTTTATTTATATGCTATGCTATGTCCTCATAAGTGGACAACAGGACTCAGTTGTTATTCACTTGTTGTGGCTCCTAAAATGCCCGATAAACATGATTTAAAGGATTAGTTCACTTTCAAACTAAATTTTCCTGATAATTTACTCACCCCCATGTCATCCAAGATGTTCATGTCCTTCTTTCTTCAGCTGAAAAGAAATTAAGGTTTTTGATGAAAACATTCCAGGATTATTCTCCTTATAGTGGACTTCAATGGACTCCAAACGGTTGAAGGTCAAAATTACAGTTTCAGTGCAGCTTCAAAGAGCTTTAAAAGATACCAGACAAGGAATAAGGGTCTCATCTAGCAAAATCATCGGTCATTTTCTAAAAAAAAAAATTAAAAGTATATGCTTTATATAAACAAATGATCGCCTTCCAAGTGCTTCCGCCAAAACTGCACTTCTGTATTCTTCAAAAAGTTTACGCCAGTGGTCTCAAACTCCCGTCCTGGAGGGCAGCTCTGCACAGTTTAGCTCCAACCAGCTCCAACTCACGCCTGCTTGGAAGTTTCTAGTAATCCTGAAGACCTTGATTACCTGGATCAGGTGTGCTTGATTAGGGTTGAAGCAAAACTGTGCAGAGCTGTGGCCCTCCAGGAACTGAGTTTGAGACCAATGGCTTGCACTGTATGTCCTACGCCTTCCCTATTTTACTTACGGAAAAAATGGTGCTGCGTTCGTTACGTAAGTTGAATAATGACCGACCGTTTCTCTAGATAAGACTCTTATTCCTCGTCTGATATCGTTTAAAGCCCTTTGAAGCTGCACTGAAACTGACATTTTGACCTTCAACCGTCTGGAGGCCAGTGAAGTCCATTATAAGGAGAATAATCCTGGAATGTTTTCATCAAAAACCTTAATTTCTTTTCGACTGAAGAAAGACATGACACATGAAAGACACATGGAGGTGAGTAAATTATCAGGAAAATTTAGTTTGAAAGTGAACTAATCCTTTAAGTCCTGGTGTACTCAACTGAGGACATGCATGAAATCTATGCCCTGTTTTGTAACAGAAAGTCATATTTTGATTAGAAACTCCTAACATTTTCCTGAGATGTTCAATTATAACAGTTTGAAAATTAGTCAGATTTAAATGATAATTACAAAATATTATCATAACATCATAGGAGTGCTAAATTTGATCATTCAGTCATTTTTAAAGACCAAGGAGAAGTTGTTGTCCTGGTGAAACCTCCAAACATTTGTTATCTCCGAAAAGCCCTGAATGTGCTCTTTACAGGACATCCAGAGTAAAAACTGCAACATGTATTGTGTCAGAGAAATTCACTAAAATATAATGTCCTTGTACAAGGACAGAGGGACAGCTTCTATTTTTCTGCGACATCGTGGCTGGAACAACAACACAAAGTACGGCAATGATAATCATAAGTACTGTTTATGTGCTTTTTTATTGTTAAAAACGTCTAATGTCCGTTTGAATATTATTTTGTGCTTTGCAGCCGTACCATGGATAATTCATCTAAGATTGTGAAAATAAATACATGGGCACAAGGATGTCAACTCTGTCAAACTGTCGACTCATTGTGAACAAACAAGTGTATTATATGACAAAGATTATTATGTACTCATCCATTTCATTGTGACTGCTGCACGCTCTTCTAATTGGCGGTGGTTTTTGATTAATTTTGTTGCGTCTCGTAGTCGTGTCTTATGCTAAACTCTAAATAGTGTTAACAAAAAACAAACGTCAGATAAAAACGCACAACCATGTCTTTTTAGCTGCTTCTACAAGTCTTTGAGCTCTTTTACTGTGATTCATACACAAGCGCTAGTAACACTTTATAATCTCACGCTATGAAGCATTAGTTAAGCATTAGTCAATTCATAATTTATAAAACATTAATAGACATTAGTAAGCCATTTATAAATACAGCTATACATGTTTTAAGCATATCTATAATGATTTTAATAATTGTATTTTCATACTTTATTAATGATCAATTTATAATTTTTAAATTATGTATTACATTATTCAAAAAACAGTTATTTAGGAGTTCATTTAGGATCATTTAGAAAGTGTAAGTAAATGATTAATAAAATATTTAAATGTACATTTATGCATCTTATTATTTAGACATATAGTTTTAGTTACTTATTGTGTTAATACATGCTTTATTAACACATATTCCTAGTGTAAAAACAACTTCAGTAATAACTTTAAATCATTAGAGAACAGCAGTGCAGATCGACTCTTTTATAAAAGCTTCACAAAGCATAAATAGTCCTCACTTTAGATGAGCTCACAAAAATACTTAACTAAACACTTCTAAAAGTTTTATAAATACCTGAATAATCATGCATTACAGTAGGAATATGTGTTAATAAAGCATTATAAACGGCTTACTAATGTCTATTAATGCTTTATAAGTCATGAAGTAACTATTTACTAATGCTTAACTAATGCTTCATAGCGTGCAGTTATTATAAAGTGTTACCAATGAGCTTCAGAGCAAGTTTACTACGTCCAAAAAGCCAACTATATGGAGCTGGTTATGCATTGCAAACGTCAAAATGTATTTGTTTACAAATCATATACTATGGTAAAAGTATTTTGAGCTCATAACACAGCATTGTGCAAGGAACTGCAAGAAAAAATAATGTTTAATTGATAATTTTTTGTGAAAAGAAATTTGATAGTGAGTTGAAGAAAGTTGATAGTGTTCATTTCAGCTGGAAACGTTCATTTTTGCAGTTTTATGATAATTTACGTACCTAGAAGCACATTTTACAATGTTGATTCTTTTTCCCACTGTTGTGTTTATACAAGTTTTTTTTCTTTCAGATCGAACTGTTAGTTGGATTATAACTGAATTTTAGGGTGCATCTAAACATAGCTATTGATTTTGGAAACAAATGTGCATTTTCACATAAAGTTGCAATGGAGATCCTTTTTTTTTCTTTTCATTTTTACCTGCTGTTATTGGCCTAAATGAGGGGCATGATGGTTATTTGTATATAGCCTCTGATAAGGAGTTTGATGAAACAAATGGCGTTCCGACGCAGCGCTGCGACCTACAGTGAAAGAACCGAATCGAGCCTGAGAGCCTCGCAGCTGGGAAGCACACAATTACTCCTTCCTCTGCAATCAAATGCAATTATCTTTTCAATTTTGTGTTTTGTGTTGTCAGTGTGCTCGATTTATTTATTTATTTATTTTTTTTTTTCTTCAAGGCCCTCTGAATTGTCCTCATAGTCCTTTATTCGCCGGATAGACACTGGCCTGGAAGCTGTGTAATAAAGTTGTTCTTCTGCCTCATAGGGAACTGCGCTTATGAATACTTGAACTGAAGGCTTTTAACTCACACCTCTATATTTGGGCTTGATCGCGAGCTGTCGGCACTATAACACTTGTGAATCTGACTCACAGAAATGTTGTGAAATGACGTCATCTTCTTGGTTTTATTTAGAGATCATCCCATTTTAAGGATTCTATAAAGATCTCTGAACAGCTGGAGGAAATACCAGGTTGCAATAATGGATGTTCCTAATAAAGAAATCCCTGACAAGACTGCAACCAAAGGCACATTTGACCTTTTCTTACATTTTCTAATGAAATTAACAGTATTTGCCTAGTGCATTCTCAAATTGCCACGGATTACGTTTGCGATTTTGTGTCGGCCAAGTGTGAAGAAATGCCACATCAAATGACATAGTCTACAGTGGATTTCCATGGAGAGCTCGTGTGTAAAGAAATGCGTTATGTTTGTTTATGCTTGGGTCAAATTCAAACACTCCATCATGAGTAATTCGACTTGGAAATTGAGCCAAAACGAAAGGTGGTGTTTTCATGCTTGTCAAAACTGAGTAATTACAGGAAGGAAGTGTTAACAGGGTTCAAGAAGGCACGGCTTATTTTTACACCAGGTGTAAATGAATAAAGGGTTTCTTTTTGTTTTTCAAATGCTGAAAATTAGAGATTGTACATCACTTTAGCCCACAACAACAAAAATACACTTTTTATTCAATATTCATGCCAGTAATTACAAACCTGGTCTGAAATCACAATGACTAGAAAACAGCAGAGCAGTCTTTAATGCAGCTTTTGGGCATTGGTTTGGTCTTTTCTTGGATTCATATTTCAGACAATTTGATGTGTTATGAGTTAACATGCATGCATGCAAGTCAATCGACTGTTAACATTCAATGTCAAACGAATGCATGAAGGTGACACTGATTCCTCTCGGCTTTTGTTTTCTTTCCTTGATGCAGCTTTGGTTCTTTGTAAATGAAATCATAGTGTCTTGTCTTCTGTCAACTGAATCAACAAGCAGAATTAACACTGAGCTGTTTCCTGTGATTGTGATTTTTTTTAAGTACACATTTACATATATTCATTTAGAAGATGCTTTTAAAGCAACTAGCAAAAAGAAAACTGAAATGTAAAGTAAATGCGAAAATGTTATTCAATATGCAACAGAATGTAAAACATACAGACACTGCAGTGTTTAATAAACACCACACAATAGGCAGAAAAACAGTAATTTCCAGTCTTTTTCATGAGTCTAATCAGAAAATCTTTTAAACCAAATTACAGCTGTTCCAGACAATTACTTCATTGTTCAGCCTGTTTTTAAAGCCCCGAATTGCTGAATGAACTAATAACACAAGCAGGAAGAAATTTCTATTCTTCAAGTAATGAGCCCGAGTCAAATTATCAGCAGATGGTTGATTTAACCTTACAATATACAGCATTGTGTGATTTTCATCAAAAGCCTTTAGGCTTTACGTTTTCAAACAGTGCCCTAAAGCAATGCAAGCTCATTATCATTTCTTATCTCCTTGAATAAACTTTCAGTTGATGTTTATTGTTGCATAAAAACTTTGTTGACCTGCCATGAGCCTCAATTAACAATCTTTGTTCTTTGTTATTTGTCTTTGAAATGCAAAAGGAGTAGGCCAAAAGTTAAAAATAGTTGACTTTCGCTAGGTGAATTAGAATAACTGGCAGTTTCGTGACCCATCTAGATGATGACACACTTGATTCATTTAAAAGTCCTGCTTATAATTTGCATGAATGACACAAGCAAAACAAAGGTCCCATACACCGATCAGGCATAACATTATGAGCACTGACAGGTGAAGTGAATAACACTGATTATCTCTTCATCACGGCACCTGTTAGTGAGTGGATATATTAGGCAGCAAGTGAACATTTTGTCCTCAAAGTTTATGTGTTAGAAGGAAAAATGGTCAATCGTAAGGATTTGAGTGAGTTTGACAAGGACCAAATTGTGATGTCTAGACGACTGGATCAGAGCATCTCCAAGGGCCCTATTTTAACGATCTAAACGCAAAGTGTAAAGCGCACGGCGCAGGTGCACTCAGGGCGTGTCCAAATCCACTTTTGCTACTTTAACGACGGAAAAACGGTCCGTGCGCGGGGGCGCATTTTTGAAATGGGTTGTCCCTATTCTCTTAATGAGTAATGGGCGTAACGTTCAATAAACCAATCAGAGTGTCATCTCCCATTCCCTTTAAGAGCAAGATGCGCTCGCGCCATGGCGGATTGCTATTTACATGGCGTACACGCGATATACAGTACAGTCCAAAAGTTTGGAACCACTAAGATTTTTAATGTTTTTAAAAGAAGTTTCGTCTGCTCACCAAGGCTACATTTATTTAATTAAAAATACAGTAAAAAACAGTAATATTGTGAAATATTATTACAATTTAAAATAACTGTGTACTATTTAAATATATTTGACAAAGTAATTTATTCCTGTGATGCAAAGCTGAATTTTCAGCATCGTTACTCCAGTCTTCAGTGTCACATGATCCTTCAGAAATCATTCTAATATGATGATTTGCTGCTCAATAAACATTTATGATCATCTTCAATGTTGAAAACAGTTGTGTACTTTTTTTTCAGGATTCCTTGATGAATAGAAAGTTCAAAAGAACAGCATTTATCTGAAATACAAAGCTTCTGTAGCATTATACACTACCGTTCAAAAGTTTGGGGTCAGTAAGAATTTTTATTTTTTATTTTTTTGAAAAGAAATTAAAGAAATGAATACTTTTATTCAGCAAGGATGCATTAAATCAATCAAAAGTGGCAGTAAAGACATTTATAATGTTACAAAAGATTAGATTTCAGATAAACACTGTTCTTTTGAACTTTCTATTCATCAAATAATCCTGAAAAAAAAATATTGTACACAAATATTTTGTACAATTGTACACATTAAATGTTTATTGAGCAGCAGATCAGCATATTAGAATGATTTCTGAAGGATCATGTGACACTGAAGACTGGAGTAATGATGCTGAAAATTCAGCTTTGCATCACAGGAATAAATTACTTTGTGAAATATATTCAAATAGAAAACAGTTATTTTAAATTGTAATAATATTTCACAATATTACTGTTTTTTACTGTATTTTTAATTAAATAAATGTAGCCTTGGTGAGCAGACGAAACATCTTTTAAAAACATTAAAAATCTTAGTGGTTCCAAACTTTTGGACTGTACTGTATATGTGTGTGTATTGGCACGATTGTTCAATTAATTAGCCAATTTCGTTCATCATTATAAGTAGTAATAGGCTGAATTGAAAATAGGTAGCCTAATTCTAATACATGCAATGACTATTCATCATTACATTTTTATATTTATGTAGCCTACACAATAATATTCTTTTACACTGTAATCCTTTTGTTTTTAATATTTGGCATGTTTGTGTGATGGGCATCCCTGTGTGTAATAAGCAAAGTCAACGCGCACTGCGGACGCGGCCAGAGGCGCAGTTTCTACCAACGCGCTCTAACAAAAAAATATTGCGCCATTGACTTTAGACTTTAGACCAGGTTTGAGTTGGTCTATGGTGCAGTCTATTTTCAGCTCCTTGAAATAGCAATGCGGCGGCAATGCGCCTGAACACGCCTCTTTTTTAGACCAGCACGCCCATGGGCGCACTAACTGGCGCAAATGCATTTACTAATTTAAGGACGTGGCGCTGAACCGGAAAACGCGAACGGGGCCGGACGCAAACTAGCAAACACACTTGCGCTGCGCCTTGCGTCGCATTGCGCCGGGTGTATTATAGGGCCCCAAAACTGCAGCTCTTGTGGGAGGAGACCATGCCTCGACGGGTCAGGGCTGTTTTGGCAGTAAAAGGTGGACCAACACAATATTAGGAAGGTGGTCATAAAGTTATGCCTGATCAGTGTATATAATCACTTTAAAATGGCTCAGTTTTCAATTCTATGTGATATTTAATATAAACTTATCCATTTAGCATTTAGTTTTTATACAACTTACAAATGAGAACCAACAATATTTTCAGTGCACAGTTTTGAGTTAGCTAGTGCACAATTATGTCAATGCATTAAAATTAAAATTCTTTGAACAGCTTTAAAGTGTTTATATTTCAGAAACTGCTGATTGCACAAATTTTGCATGTGCTTGAGCTCCTAATTGAGGATTGTGATACAATACACAAAAGACTTAAAATAGTAGAATTATTATGAAGACTCATAAGCTACTTGACCAGCTGAGGAGTTCCAGACCCTGCTTATTTCAATGTTTGAGTTTTAATGCTATAATACAAAATGGTAGAGCAATTTAGCATCATTGATTAGTGACAATGCTGCCCGATTTCACAGAAGGGAAGTCTGACTTTCATCAGGAGAACAGTGCTGTTATTTGGGAGGACTTACTCGGGAAACATGAAGCGTGTGTCTGCAGTGAGTCTTCACAAGCCATCTTCTAGGTGTTCCTTTGTTGTTTTGAAATAATTAGCACCGTTAGCTGTAAATCCCCAGTATAGTGAAGCTGAGACCAGCGTAATTGCCCTGCTCTGATCTCACTCAGCATGCGATCTCTAGGGGACGTGCAGCACGCCGCAGTGCACTTGACTTTATAAAGCAGACTGTTAATGTTTTAAATGTTATGTGTGGATTTTCTTTAGGATCTTTGCATTTGAGAGACTATGCATGTCAAACGCTTCAATGGAGGTGGATAGAAGAAGTTCCTCACATCTGCTCTGTGAGAGAAATAGTGATGCTGATGGAATCAATCTAGCTGAATTTTCTATAGTTGCCTCCCTCAATCTGCTTCACAATTGTGATTCAAGTGCAAATACAATTTTGCTGCACTAATAAGTCTGCACCACAGAAATGGCTTTCTTTTGCATTGGAAAGACGGCTTTAAATCCTACCAGAGTTTCATCGCCCTTATAACTCGTTCATGCCCACTCCATAACCTGTTTATGGATTCAAGTGATAAATAACAATGTGAAGCATTTCAGCAAAAGGGCAGTGTGAGACAGAGTGATGACTTTGAGTGAGAAATTTAGATGCTAAATGTAACCTTGCAATGGCAAAAGGTTGAAACTCTCACAGTGTATATTGTATGTGCTCTTAAAACCTCATCTCAGAAATTTCAGTAGACCGCTTGGAAGCAGACATGTGGCAGCAGAAAATGACAACAAGGGAGGAAAATGGGCAAGATCCATGCAATAAGAAAAAAAAAGTGTCTTGTCGTGCCTTTGGATGTCAGAATAAGGGTGCAAAAAAACCAAACAAAAGATGGTCTTCATTTTATGCTATTTGAAGCTCCATTTGCAGCTAAACACAGATGTTTATGGTTGCAAGCCATTAAATGGACAGGCTGGACTGATGAAACCTGCGATGATTACCCTACTTTTAAAACATGAATTTGATGCAAAAAATGGGTATGTAATATTCACATATGCAGTTCATGTTTTAGCCCTATAGTTACAGCATGAAATAAGATTTAACCTATAACATTTTTATCTCACAATTCTGGCTTTTTATGTCTCCCAGTTTGGGCTTTATAACTTGCATTTGTGAGTTTCTGTCACAATTCTGAGAAAAAGTCATAATTGCAGGATATGAATGCTGAATATCAAATTTATATCTCACAATTTATTTATTCTCAGAATTATGAGATATAAACTCGGAATTGCGAGAAAAAAGACAGAATGAAGATCATACGATCAAAACGTTGCCAATAAAGAACTTTTTTACGGTTTTGCAAGTTGATAGTGTACAGGATTTTCCTTCACTGTAAAAAATTTGGAGTAGGATTTACTTGAAAAAAGCTTGGAAATTTTTTTCACTCAGAAAAGGCTAGTAAATTTACAAAAAATTGCCAAGTAAAAGCCTAAACATAATTATTAGTAGCTTTAATTAGACAATTTTAAGTTAAGTTTACTTGGGAATTCCCAGTAAATTTTATTGTCTCTTTGTTTGTAAATTTTACTTAAGTAATGCTTATAAATAGATTAGGATTTATTGCATTTCTTTTACTTAAGAGTCCTAGTTATCTTTCTTAGTTATCCTGAGTAACCTTTACTTCAAATGTTATTTAAACATTACTTAATATAATTTGTGATGTATTACTACTGATGTTTTCAGTAAAAACAACACTAACAGACATTTTCCTTGAGTACTTTTATTTGAATTAAACTCTTCAAAAAACAGATTAAACAAAGGCAATGATAAAAACAAATGGACAAAAATTAATGGACACATTCATTAAGATTAACTGCTGTTGGCCAAAAACATGGCCAAAGTGGTTCAGCATCTTTATCCTATCACAGATGTTTCAATGTGTTTAACAGAGCACAACAATTTAACGTGAGATGCTTAACTGTGATCTTACATACAACACTTACTTATACATTACACTGCATTACAATGTTTCTGTGAAACAGTACAGTATAGTACAAACTTAATTTAAAATAAACCTTTTTAGAGACTTGCTGAACAAATGAGCAAATACAAAAAGTGTAAGTGTCAAACAAAATGGCCAACTAGCAGACTTTTTGCAGATACTTTTGATGAAATCCAAGAGTTTCTGAACCACACATTGGCAGCAACGTCATTGCACCTTTTCGACATCCAGAAAGGTAATTGAAAACATAGTTAAAATAGTCAATGTGACTGCAGTGGTTCAACCTCTGTTATGAAGCTACAAGATTACTTTTTGTGTGCAAAAACAAAACAAAAATAATGACTTTATTGAACAATCTGAACCGTTGTCATACATAGTGAACAACTCAGTGCAGGCTTCCTTGTTTACGTCCGAACAGCAAGTCAGTATTGGCCGAAGCTGAACACGTGAGCAGCATGACGCAGAAAACGGCCACTAATGAACAGGCACTTGGACGTAAACAAGTCGTTATTTTTGTTTTGTTTTTGTGCACAAAAAGTATTCTCATCACTTCATAACATTAAGGTTGAACCACAGTAGTCAAGTTGACCATTTTAAAAATATTTAACTACCTTTCTGGACATCAAACGATACAATGACATTTCTGCCAATGTGTGGATCAGATACCCTCAGATTTCATCAAAAATATCTTAATTTGTGTTCTGAAGATAAACTAAGGTCTTGCGGGTGTGGAACGACATGAGGGTGAGTAATTAATGAGAGAAATTTCATTTTGGGGTGAACTAACCCTTTAAAGCATCCAGCCCAAGAAAGATTTTTGAAAGACTTCAAATGTGTTTCTCAGCTTTGGGGGATAGTTTAAAGGGTTAGTTCACCCAAATATGAAATTTCTCTCATTAAGTAATGTCATTCCACACCCATACGACCTTCGTTCATCTTCCGAGGGTTTCTGAAGCACACATAGGCAGCAATGTCATTGCACCTTTTGAGGTCTGGAAAAATAGTAAAAACATCGTTAAAATAGTCAACATGATTACAGTGGTTCAACCTTCATGTTATGACGCGACAAGAATACTTTTTGTACACAAAAACAAAACAAAAATAAAGACTTAAATCAACAATTTGAACCATTGTCATAGGTAGTGACAATGCAGGCTTCCATGTTTACGTCCATATGTCGACTCAGTACTGGCCGAAGCTGAACACGTGAGCAGCACAACATGGTTGTGTCAACATGATGCTGACGCAGGAGGCGGCTAATAAAATACGCTGGCGTTCAGATGTAAACATGGAATCCTGCACTGAGTTCACTATGTATGAAACGGTTCAAATTGTTGAATGAATTTGTTTTGTTTTTGTGCACAAAAAGTATACCTCTCTCTTCAAAATATTACGGTTGAACCACTGTAGTCACAATGACTATTTTAACTATGTATTTACTATTTATCCAGACCTTAAAAGGTCCAATGACATTGCTGCCAATGTGTGGTTCATAAAGCTCTCAGATTTAATCAGAGTTAAACAGCACCTTCCCTCAATGACGATAACGACGTCAGCTGTGTTGGCATCTTCCTCTCCTACAGTGCTGTCCATGAGCTTGAACGGTGAGTGAGTGCAATCTGTGGAACATATGTTAGAAATGTTAATGTCAGAAATAGATTTCTTTTAATAAAATTGGAATAAATATACTTGATTTGAAATTTAATTTATTTTGGAACAACTGCATTCAAGTAATTAGCCTATCAACAATAAATTTTCAATAATCTGGTAGAGTTAAAGTGATAGTTCACCCAAAAATGAAAATCTTTCATCATTTACTCACCCTCAAGATGTTCCAAACCTGTATGAATTTTTTTTTCTTCTCCTGAACACATAAGAAGATATTTTGAAAATGTTTGATAACCAAACAGTTGATGGACCCCATTGACTTCTGTAGTATTTTTTTTCCTCATACTGTGGAAGTCAATGGGGTCCATTAACTGTTTGGTTAACGTTACCCATATTCTTCAAAATATCTTCTTTTGTGTTCAGCAGAAGAAAGAAATGTATGCAGGTTTGGTACAACTTGATGGTGAAGAATTTTTTATTTTTGAGTGAACTATCCCTTTAAGGCTGCCTGAACACAAACACTAGAAAATGTATCACTATTGTATAGCTTCAATAGGGAGTATAATCTCTTCTTTACTTGATTAATATGCATCAAATGCTTATCTATTTTATAAATAAGACAAAGCAGTGTAGTTGATGTGGATTAATGGGGTATTAGTGGTTTTCTCCGTCGCGTTTAAAGTTAATGGACCACCCATCTCAGGGCTCGGGTATAATCCCGGGTTGGTAAATTTGACTTTCGATGCTGTACATGTCCAATTTCTAATTAGAAAACTTGTATTTATAATTCATATAGCACATGAGGGCACAATTATTTATTCACACAGATGAATAAACAGACGCCCTTCTATTGGCATTTGTCGCGACGCATCGCGCCGCTCTCGTCCGGCAAAGTGTATTTTAAACTTCACTGTACATTAAACTTCTCCGTAGATTACATGTAAAATACAAGACAATTGTTTTCGACACAGATGCCGTTTGCTAATAACGGATGTTTGTGCTAATCGGTTCTTTAGCAAACTCAACTCTGTCGACTATAACAGTTAATGCGTTTACTCTTTAACCACCAGCACTGCAGACAGCCTAATTGCTCTCTACTTCTCTGGAAACATAACTAAATAAACAAATATTTTATAACTTACCGTGTAAAAATCAAATCGTCCTTCCAGGAAATTTTCCGTTGCTTTCCTCTTCCTCTGCGCGCCACTTCGGGGACCAAGAGCGCATGCGCATAGATTGCCTGGCTTCGTGGAGTAAGTTTTACTTGCGTTTGTCATTTTTTTGCATTAGTTCATTATATGACAAGATACTAAGTAAATATTACTTGGGGAGTTCCATTTAAATTTACTTATGTATTTAAGCACAATAAAATAAAACGAAACCTCAAGTAGTTTATTGAATTAAACATGACATTCTGAAGTAAAAAGACAAAATAGGATTTGTTTGTAAAATATAGGCCTACTTAAATTATGCTATCTTTATTTACAAGCAGCAGCGTAGCCAGAAAAGTGACTCTGGGTGTGCATCAGAAAAACTGGGTGTGCCATATTTATTGTCCGATTAATGTGCAACCGGACAAAATATTGTAATTGAAATTGTTGTAGGGGGTCTGGGAGCATCCTCCCCCATTTTCGGGATTTTAACGACGCATTCTGGTGCACTCTGACAAGAAAATAATTGGAAAAAACAACATTTGCTTTAAATAAAAACAAAACAAACAAAAAAAATGATTGACGGCTGGGCATTGACACAAATTTCACCATTGGATTTGATTTTGATTCTGAAGCTTGTGGTTTGATTTCGATTTGATTTCCTTGATTCATTATTGACTAATTTGGGGCCCGTCAGGGTAAAGTTGGTTTTATATTCGCACATTCGGACATCCGTATTCAATAGCCTTGTTAATCACACTACATTGGACATTCAGTGGACATTCACAAGTAAATATGCCATTAAAACAATACTTGCCTATTTTGATCGAATGTGAAAAATGTTGTAAGTTGACAATCGTTGGTTGTCAATATCATGTCGCTGCTTAAAATTCGCAAACATTAATTTATTGCACATTTATTGGAAAGTCTGAATTTACCAGAAGTCCGAATGTGCGAATATAAAACCAACTTTACCGAAGTGCCCGTCAGGTACAGCAAATTTCCTCAAAGAAAAAAATCTCTCTCAACACTGTAAATTATACATGGAACCACAGCTGGTAGCCTACATCACTATAATATTAAAAATTAATTTATTTGTAAGCTACTTACATATAAATTACACAGTTTTTATAATAACGTTATAATAAAAAAAAATTATGACAATTATAGGCTATTTCTACTCATTTTTATATAGACCTAAAAATTTAAATGGTGGCTGTCATAAAACAGATTTATACATTCAATATTGAAGTACATGTTAAGCACAAATACAATGAATATGCAATAGTGCATATATTTAGCAAAATGCTCCTCTCGAAGTTCATTTTTGTAGCTGACTGATGCGTTTTTGGACATTGAAGGGCTTTTCTGAGGTAAATGTGACGGTAAATTTGACATTATTACAATATGTTTTAATGACACCTTTCCACAGTTGAAACATGAACATGAAAGATGACATGATACGGATTTTGGTAAGTTCTACTATATCTTTCAACATACCTTTGGATGTTCATTCATGTTTATTACATGTGGAAGAGTTGGTCCGTTCACGCCCGCTCTGCATGAACTGAAGCGCTTAGCGCTACAAGCCACAGAGAGCCACGAATGATCGCGACAGCTCGCGAGACGTCTATGGTCTCACTCCAGTCTATGGGAAAGTATCCCATTTTCGATACTTGTGAGGTTTGTTGTGCTTGCAATTTCACCTGGACCTATTTTAGGTGTGCCAGCTGCCACTTTGGGTGGCACCGGCACACCCTGGCACACCCGTGGCTACGCCACTGTTTACAAGTTCAAAAAATCATTTTTTACAGTGTTGTTTTTCTGAGATATAAACTTGAAATTACCTTTTTTTTTATTCTTTTATATTCTTTCCGTGGCTTCCATGCAGAACTGCACTGCAAAAAAATGTCTTTCTTACTTAGATTTTTGTCTTGTTTCCAGTTCAAACATCTAAAAATTCTTAACTCGAGAAGCATTTTCTAGACAAGTAAAAAATATTGTGCTGTTTTTATTCATTTTGAGAAATACTGAGCCTGTTTTGCAAGTGAGATGAGTAAACGCTTTAATTAGAACTAAAATAACCATCATGGTCTCACACAACACCTCGACACTTACTCATTTCTCTCAAAATGGTGACAGGAGAGCTGTCAGTCAATAAATAAGAAAACAAAGTAACTTGCATTACTTATTGGAAAAGTAACTCATATATTTTGTTCTAAATTTAAAATGCATTACTTTACTAGTTACTTGAAAAAAGTAATCTGATTACGTAACTCGTGTTACTTGTAATGCGTTACCCCCAACACTGCCGAGACATACATTCTTATGAAATACTTGAATATAATCAATTATTTGTTTAAATACACACTTTTCTAATGAATGAGTGCAGGTTGCACCATTGGTTTTGTCCTTTTGTAAAGTTTATTATGGATGGTGGGGGTCAATGTACTGGTAGTTATGTGTCACCATGAGGTTTTAACTTTGCTAAATGGCAAAATATGGATAAATCCAGTGCTTCAGTCAGCATCCAATCACCAATGACATGTCTCGCCACCATCTTTGACCTTGCAACACTGAGTCATGTCACCTCTCTTCAGTACATCAAAATAATTGCCCTTCAGCGGGAGTAAAAGGGAATGAACAAGCACGATTTGGAAATGACAAAGCAAAGAGCTTCCTAGAAGACAAATGTATAGTCATGTTGTTTATATATACAAGCATTGCTAGTAGATAGATTGACTTGCTTGACAAATGCTTCAAAGTTTGTCCAAAAACAAACAACAAAGAAATTTCTATCATTCAAAACACTATTTTTAATCTCAAAAAAACTGCTATTTTCCATAAACATCTCCAAAAAGGGGGGAGAAAAGACTTCTGAAGCCATACAATCATTTTGTGTGAAGTGGAGACATAAATGTAAGCTGTTATTCAGTGATTATTGTTCCCTATGAACAAATTCATTGGCAAATACGCATTGCACCAGGTTTGACGTCAGTGATGGCATTGGTTATTGTGTGTCACATGATCAGTCATGGCCTGACAAGTTTGATTTTTATGCAGAACATGAGATTTTTTGTTCCATGGAAAAAAAAAAAAAAAAAAAAAAGTATAACATGAGTTTTCCTTTAAACTTTCAAAAATTTCCCAGGCATCATTTTATGAAAGTTTAAGTAAAAGTGTCTTTTCTCTCAGCAGAAATCCCTCTTCTTTGTCTAAAAAATTAGATGGTGCAACATTTGAGCGTAATTTTCAGACGTTTCTGTGTCAAGATGTGGAATAGAGAATTAAAGGACTACATGGCATGCTGTTCCTGTCGTCTCCAGCTGCGAGCGACATACTCGAAGATGAAAGTGAAGGCTTCTGTCAGAATAATTTTGTGCTGACTTTGACTAGGTGCAAGACATGGATGTCTTCTCTAACTTTAACAGGAGCTTGATGACGTATTGAAAGCAATAATGTAGAACATTTGTGAGGCTGTGCATCATTCCTGCACTGAGTGTGTGGGATCAAAGTTTTGTGTGAGGCGTTTGTTTATTCCAGCACACAGCTGGATTGATAACCTTGGAGTGAACGCTCGGAGTCAGATTTAGTCAGCAGAACACGCAAAACTGCTGAACTGCAGAAAATCTTCAAGACAAGGATGATTCAAGGTATCAGAGGATAATAATTGGTTACAGCACAAATATTGTTCCCCACACACTTTGAACATGCATTTACCAACCTGATCTGTCAAGTACTTGTGATCAATATAACAAAGAAAAAGCACCATTAGTAAAAAGCTATTGTTTTAGTCAACACGTGCTCTTGTTTTCTTTGGAGGTGAAAATTTTTAAAAGGATTTCTTTTTTAGTCTTGTTTTATTATTATTTATATATTAAGCTTATTTTAGTTCTATTAAAGTGTCATTAAGTTTGTGCATGTTTCAAAAGAATAACTAGAAAAAGGTAAGAAGAATATTTATATATTTTGCATTAAAAAATTCAATTACACGGCCTTAGCTGAGAAAATGATAGTGCTGCAGATCTGTGAGCACCTGAACTGATTCAGTGAATCTTAAGAGGCATGTGATTATTGTTGCTGTTCTTCAGACTCATGTGTCCTTGCTTCATGGTAATCATCAGGTCTTGAATGCATATTGATGGCTCAGGCATTGAAAATCTTTTCTTTTTTTTTTTACCAGCTGTTTTAGCCGTAACACACATATTAATATACCCCATTTCCAGACCTGAAAGCCTGCATGTGACTCAGCCGTGAATAGGGTCTGCAACTTTTTCCCCTTCAGTTTTATCTCAAAACTTTACATATTATTCTTACATTATCAGTGACACATTTAAGTAATTTAGAAATCTGCATGTGCTACTTATCCATACACTCTGTAAATTAATGTAAAGAACAAAGAGTGCTGTTGTTTTGCTAATAAGAAACATGAACATCAGTATTTATGCATTTATTTCTGCATAAATGTATGTATTTATTTGTATTAATGCAATTGTTTTTATTTATGCATTTATCTATGCATGCATTCCCAATTTACTGAATTGTTATGCACATTTGAAAACAAATATGGAATGTTATGCATTCATCTGTGCATTAATTTCTGCATCCATTTATGCATATATTATTGCGTTTTTATATGCATTTATTTTTGCATTTATCTATGCATGCATGCATGCCCAATTTACTGAATTGTTATGCACATTTGAAAACAAATATAGAATATGCATTCATCTCTGCATTAATTTCTGCATCCATTTATACATATATTAATGCATTTTTATATGCATTTATGTATGCATTTATCTTGCTCAATTTACTAAATTGTTATGCACATTTGGAAACAAATATAGACCGATTTCACCGGTTTTCACCGTTTTGTTTTCACATAGAGACTTCCATTGCCACCTTCCCTTGTTAAACTTAGTGTTACAACTTAATCCATGTTCCAAGTCTGCCCTAATATATGTGTTATATATTCATGTAGTGATGTTGTTATTATTATTATTACTATTATTTTCTTTATGTTTTATTATATTAGGCACTCTTGACTAGATAATGCGCTCCTGTCTCTAGTGGCATTCATTGGGATGTAATTAGATGCTTAGTTGCTCAAGATTAATTTTGTCAAACAAACAGCATTCAATCTGGCAACACAAATGTCAGGTGTTGATCTTTTTAGTGTTCCACTCATGAATCCTGTCCAAAGATTTAACATTTACTTGCATTTACCATCAACATGTGTTCATACTCCTGAATCAGCTGTGATTTGGAAGCACCTGGGGAAATCACTGAACAGCACACAGTTTACAGCCTCTTCCTGAGACTTCAGGTGGTGTAAACACAGCTTGTCCCGTTGAGTTAGAGCCTCCTTGTCCTCGGAGAGCAGCCCTCTCTCCTTTCTGTATTTTAATGACTGCAGTGGTCTTATCACATCCCTGTTTGCAATAATTACTGTATACCAAGCATAAAACCCACAATAATAGCCTTTATTCTCTTGAATAGGCAGTATTCAATGCACCGCTCAGTCGCTTACTTTAAAATTTCCACCAAGACTCTCTCATTCATCCTGGTTTAAAACTTATTCAGCATCATCTTCTGCTCCCTGCAGAGAGAGAGAGAGAGAGAGATCTCCACAAATCAGTCCTCTTCTCCTGTCGGAGACGCCTGTGAAGAGAGAGAAAGAGCACTTTCTTGACAGCTGTGCAAATCTGAAAGCTTTCTCCTATCCTAAGGGCCCATATTTTATACATCGTAAAAGCGAGTCATGATGTTGATTTACTGATGACCGAAAATCATATCACATCACTTTGTGACTGCGACCAACAGTGGCAATATATATGTGTTTATTTTAATCATTTTACTGCTTTAAAGGGGCTGTGTTCTGTATGCTTATCGCTTGTAGCATTTCATTTCCTTTCTTAAGTCAAAAATAACCCTTATGTAAAAGTACGGTATATATATATATATATATATAATGTAGTTGCAGATAATGTGATATTAATGAAATAAAAGGCCACTTAAGCGCACGTAAAGAAAAAAAAAAAAAAGAGAACCAAAATGAGAACGTAGTGTTATCGATAATAATGCAGAGGTATTTATTCTCTGATGTAATTTGACTCCCCTGAGAAGTCCAAAGAGCAATGGAATTTTCTGAAGAAATTTTAGAGTTTGAGAATAACATGCATTTAGTCTTGTCAACATTTAACCAGCTTCAAAGCACAAAACCTATTTTGGATGATATCAAATACAGATTGTAAAGAAGCACAGATTGCTGCTTAGAGGAAGCTGAACAATAAATAATCGCATCATCTGCATAAAAATACAATTTTGCATTATCAATATTATAATCAAGACTATATGTATTCTGAATAATAGCGGCCCCAACACAGATCCTTGAGGGACTCCCTACCTTACAAAACTCCAAAGGATCTGACTGAATACCTTCCATCTGAATACCTTTTAACTGTAGTGTGTTATTTCTTTAAAGTTAATATATTTTAAATGTACTAAATTGCAACTTTATCTATTTATCTCTTTATCTATTTAACTTTAACTATATTTCAATGACAACTGAATTATGAAATTACATATAAAGAAGTCCTTAAGTGGGTCAAAGAAACACTCAGTTCAGCTAATTACATTTAATATACATCTAAACTGTAATACATTTTTATTTAATTATAATCTTGCAATTAAGATTCTGAAAGCATTCAATTCAAGTATATTCTTGTGTCTGTAATAAGTACTCTTTTCAAAAATATCCTAAAGTGCACTTCTATTTCTCAGAGGAGCCCACATCAGTCAGGCTAATTGTAATGCACGGTCACGTTAAAACACAAAAACAGTCACGCACAGATCTAGAATTTATTAAATGTCACTCATCCATCTCAAAATGCCCACATGCTGCCCTCGAATAACATTTGTAATCTCGCTGGCGCATGAGGTTGTCCTTGGTTTACATCACCGTCAAACAGTTCAGTCTGTTCCTCATCCAATTTTAATTAGTGCCAACTTCGAAAACAATCTCTCTCTCCGGTGTTCTCAGAAACAGTGACGATTAATTAATTTTTAAGAAAGATAGAGCCGTTTTAGATTGGAAATGCAACTAAACCAAAATATGATTATGAAATTACACGTTTCATTTGAACTCCTGTACCTGGGCCCCTTAGTGGCCAGGACTCTGAGGCCCTGCATATATACTGTATGAAAACTACTGTAATTGACCAGGGCGGACAAAGTTCCTGAATCTGTGTTGATTTATAATGTGATTCACTGGTATTGACGTCAATACATGAGAAATTCTGAATGACCCATTTTAGCTGCTTAGTTTCCATAAATAGTCTGGATGAAGAGGGAAGGAAGCATTGTGAATGTTTGTGAACATTAGAGCATGCAAGCAGATTATAAATATGTTTAGTAAAAATGGGGATTACTAGCAGAATTACAATCTTTTTATGTATAGCTGAAGACAAATGGTATACAATCACCAGTGGAAGATTCCAATGACATTGGAATGGAGCAATGCTGTTTTCTATAGAGATTATTTTATTTTATTTTATTTTATTTTATTTTATTTTATTTTATTTTATTTTATTTTATTTTATTTTATTTTTAATTTATTTTTAATTTATTTTTAATTTATTTTAATTGTATTATTTTTTTATTTAATTTAATTTTATATTATTTTATTTTACATTTTTATTCGTTCATTTACATTACCCTCCGATTTCTGTAAATAGCATATACTGTAGCATATTAAAAGTGAATGCATTTGCAAGTTAAAGCTGCTGATATGAAAATGATATGCACTTCTTGCTCTGTTGTGCTACTTAAAGAGAATCTCTTTAAACATTCACACCAACGGCGAGGAAAGGTGAATAATCATGACAATTTGACCTCTTTCTCATTTCATATGTAGTCTGTAAGCTTTCCTCATATTTATTTTTCCTCTGAGCACATTATTTACTGATCCAGACAGCTTGCAGCTAATATTTTCTTTGTGCTCATCTTCAAGTTCAGTTAATCATCTTGTTGCTGCAGATGTCGCTGCCTTCTGAATTCATGAGCCAGTCAACCTGCATGTAAGAGATTTCATAAGAAATCAGTTTTAATGATGCATCAGATAGAAATAGACTAATTATTTCCCCATGCTTGGGCGTTAGTACAATAAATCTACAGTGAGGATCCAAGAAAATGAAACCTTTACACAAAGAACACCAACCGTTTCCATGTCAAATGATCACTGCAAACAGCAGGAGTGTGTTTTGGGTCCCTTAATAATTAGAATGTTATAATAGTGTATATATGTGTGAAAGAACAGACGAGATAGAGTTTTGTAAGAAGAATTCACATTAACTCTTTCTCCGCCATTGACGGAATTTTCCACCAATCCCTGTTTTCGCTGTTATACGGTAGGGGCCGCTATTATGCATCTTCTGAACGAATACAAAATCTCCAGATGCAAAAACAAGCGAAGAAGCAGAAACAAGTGATAGAAACGTTGCTTTTGCACATGTAAACTAACAATGTGTCCTAAATATAATTCTGTGTTTCTAGCTTTTTAGCTGTAATGAAAACAACACTGGCTAATTCACCTCACATCTTGAAAATAAATAAATGAATGTTCAAACTGTCAACTCAATGCAAACAAACAAGTGTATTCTATGACAAAGATTGTTTTAGTCACTCCATATGTACTTTAAGTAATGTTTAAATGGTGTAATATTTATGAATTTTACTATGTACTTACCCATTTCATTGTGTCTGCTGTGTGCTTCCCAAGAGAGCCCGCCCTCACGCTCTTCTGATTGGCTGTGGTTTTTGATTGATGTTGTTGTCGTGTCTCAGAGTTGCGTCGGGTCTGGTGCGGACAGACAAAATGCTTGTCGCATCGCGTATAGTTAGGACAAGGTGTAACACGATCATCAAACATTCAACAGCATATAAATCAAAACTGCCTAACATTACCGAATTAAATGTTGACCCAGGACGAGGTACACTCTAAAAAACACTGGGTTAAAAGCAACCCAATTTGGGCTGGGTAAATATGTTGCGTAGCACATGTTGGGTTATTTAACCCAGCATAATGGGTTGATTCATTTTTACTATAAAACTAGCTTTATTTATTTATTTATTTTACTTCATATATGAATTAATGTTTACTGATTTTAATTTAAATTCTCTAAACTTAAATACTCCACACAACCACTGGTTTGCATGAAAATTCCTTTATTTTCTGTCATATTTTATAAAATAGCATATTTTATTTTTAATACATATTGCCTACATTTAAACTCGTTTAACAAACATTAGAAGTAAAACTGTAATATTTAGAAGTAATTCAAGTTTAATTGATCAGTCTCTGTTGTCCTGTTTCCACCGTAACGGCGCTGGATCTCGTGCCGGAGATGACTCGCGTTTGGCGGGGGAACTGATAACTTTAGACCGCCTGCGTTTCACTCGTAGCTGAAAAATGCTGTGACTGACTCCAGAACCTGTCCATTAATAATCAGTGTACAATTCTGAGAACATATTTTAACATTCTAAGAATTTATATTCTTTATTTTTTTTATTTTTTTTTATAAAATCATATAATTTTAAGCAAGCATCAGGTCTTTCCATCACAAGAAAAGACCAATGTGACACTCGTTATGGTGACTAATATCGTGCCACTGTATGATGCTTTGCATAAAATTAAATGATATACAGAACAATAACAAATTTTTAGATAAAATAATCTGTACACAAACCTGTATTTTACCGAAGACATGCACCAATTTGACGGAGCTGCACTGTTATCTCCTGAAGAGGGCGCAAAAAAGCCTGCAATAAATAACTCAACTCCTGGGTTGTTACGTCTGACCCAGGAGCTGGGTAACACAAACACTACCCAAACACTGGGTTGTTACATCTGACCCAGGAGCTGGGTAACACAAACACTACCCAAACACTGGGTTGTTACGTCTGACCCAGGACCTGTGTAAGACAAAAACTACCCAAACGCTGGGTTGTTACGTCTGACCCAGGATCTGGGTAACACAAACACTACCCAAACGCTGGGTTGTTACGTCTGACCCAGGATCTGGCTAACACACACACTACCCAAACACTGGGTTGTTACGTCTGTCCCAGGATCTGGGTAACACACACACACTACCCAAACGCTGGGTTGTTACGTCTGACCCAGGATCTGGGTAACACAAACACACTACCCAAACGCTGGGTTGTTACGTCTGACCCAGGATCTGGGTAACACACACACTACCCAAACACTGGGTTGTTACGTCTGACCCAGGATCTGGGTAACACAAAAACTACCCAAACGCTGGGTTGTTACATCTGACCCAGGAGCTGGGTAACACAAAAACTACCCAAACGCTGGGTTGTTACGTCTGACCCAGGATCTGGGTAACACACACACTACCCAAACACTGGGTTGTTACGTCTGACCCAGGATCTGGGTAACACAAACACTACCCAAACGCTGGGTTGTTACGTCTGACCCAGGATCTGGGTAACACAAAAACTACCCAAACGCTGGGTTGTTACATCTGACCCAGGAGCTGGGTAACACAAAAACTACCCAAACGCTGGGTTGTTACGTCTGACCCAGGATCTGGGTAACACACACACTACCCAAACACTGGGTTGTTACGTCTGACCCAGGATCTGGGTAACACACACACACTACCCAAACGCTGGGTTGTTACATCTGACCCAGGAGCTGGGTAACACAAAAACTACCCAAACGCTGGGTTGTTACGTCTGACCCAGGATCTGGGTAACACACACACTACCCAAACACTGGGTTGTTACGTCTGACCCAGGATCTGGGTAACACACACACACTACCCAAACGCTGGGTTGTTACGTCTGACCCAGGATCTGGGTAACACAAACACTACCCAAACGCTGGGTTGTTACGTCTGACCCAGGATCTGGGTAACACACACACACTACCCAAACACTGGGTTGTTACGTCTGACCCAGGATCTGGGTAACACAAACACTACCCAAACGCTGGGTTGTTACGTCTGACCCAGGATCTGGGTAACACAAACACTACCCAAACGCTGGCTTGTTACGTCTGACCCAGGATCTGGGTAACACAAACACTACCCAAACGCTGGCTTGTTACGTCTGACCCAGGATCTGGGTAACACAACTACCCAAACGCTGGGTTGTTACGTCTGACCCAGGAGCTGGGTAACACAAACACTACCCAAACACTGGGTTGTTACATCTGACCCAGGAGCTGGGTAACACAAAAACTACCCAAACGCTGGGTTGTTACGTCTGACCCAGGATCTGGGTAACACAAACACTACCCAAACACTGGGTTGTTACGTCTGACCCAGGATCTGGGTAACACAAAATCTACCCAAACGCTGGGTTATTACATCTGACCCAGGAGCTGGGTAACACAAAAACTACCCAAACACTGGGTTGTTACGTCTGACCCAGGATCTGGGTAACACAAAAACTACCCAAACGCTGGCTTGTTACGTCTGACCCAGGATCTGGGTAACACAAAAACTACCCAAACGCTGGCTTGTTACGTCTGACCCAGGATCTGGGTAACACAAACACTACACAAACACTGGGTTGTTACGTCTGACCCAGGATCTGGGTAACACAAACACTACACAAACGCTGGCTTGTTACATCTGACCCAGGAGCTGGGTAACACAAACACTACACAAACACTGGGTTGTTACGTCTGACCCAGGATCTGGGTAACACAAAAACTACCCAAACACTGGGTTGTTACGTCTGACCCAGGAGCTGGGTAACACAAAAACTACCCAAACGCTGGGTTGTTACGTCTGACCCAGGATCTGGGTAACACACACACTACCCAAACACTGGGTTGTTACGTCTGACCCAGGATCTGGGTAACACAAACACTACCCAAACGCTGGGTTGTTACGTCTGACCCAGGATCTGGGTAACACAAAAACTACCCAAACGCTGGGTTGTTACATCTGACCCAGGAGCTGGGTAACACAAAAACTACCCAAACGCTGGGTTGTTACGTCTGACCCAGGATCTGGGTAACACACACACTACCCAAACACTGGGTTGTTACGTCTGACCCAGGATCTGGGTAACACACACACACTACCCAAACGCTGGGTTGTTACATCTGACCCAGGAGCTGGGTAACACAAAAACTACCCAAACGCTGGGTTGTTACGTCTGACCCAGGATCTGGGTAACACACACACTACCCAAACACTGGGTTGTTACGTCTGACCCAGGATCTGGGTAACACACACACACTACCCAAACGCTGGGTTGTTACGTCTGACCCAGGATCTGGGTAACACAAACACTACCCAAACGCTGGGTTGTTACGTCTGACCCAGGATCTGGGTAACACACACACACTACCCAAACACTGGGTTGTTACGTCTGACCCAGGATCTGGGTAACACAAACACTACCCAAACGCTGGTTTGTTACGTCTGACCCAGGATCTGGGTAACACAAACACTACCCAAACGCTGGCTTGTTACGTCTGACCCAGGATCTGGGTAACACAAACACTACCCAAACGCTGGCTTGTTACGTCTGACCCAGGATCTGGGTAACACAACTACCCAAACGCTGGGTTGTTACGTCTGACCCAGGAGCTGGGTAACACAAACACTACCCAAACACTGGGTTGTTACATCTGACCCAGGAGCTGGGTAACACAAAAACTACCCAAACGCTGGGTTGTTACGTCTGACCCAGGATCTGGGTAACACAAACACTACCCAAACACTGGGTTGTTACGTCTGACCCAGGATCTGGGTAACACAAAATCTACCCAAACGCTGGGTTATTACATCTGACCCAGGAGCTGGGTAACACAAAAACTACCCAAACACTGGGTTGTTACGTCTGACCCAGGATCTGGGTAACACAAAAACTACCCAAACGCTGGCTTGTTACGTCTGACCCAGGATCTGGGTAACACAAAAACTACCCAAACGCTGGCTTGTTACGTCTGACCCAGGATCTGGGTAACACAAACACTACACAAACACTGGGTTGTTACGTCTGACCCAGGATCTGGGTAACACAAAAACTACCCAAACACTGGGTTGTTACGTCTGACCCAGGAGCTGGGTAACACAAAAACTACCCAAACGCTGGGTTGTTACGTCTGACCCAGGATCTGGGTAACACACACACTACCCAAACACTGGGTTGTTACGTCTGACCCAGGATCTGGGTAACACAAACACTACCCAAACGCTGGGTTGTTACGTCTGACCCAGGATCTGGGTAACACAAAAACTACCCAAACGCTGGGTTGTTACATCTGACCCAGGAGCTGGGTAACACAAAAACTACCCAAACGCTGGGTTGTTACGTCTGACCCAGGATCTGGGTAACACACACACTACCCAAACACTGGGTTGTTACGTCTGACCCAGGATCTGGGTAACACACACACACTACCCAAACGCTGGGTTGTTACATCTGACCCAGGAGCTGGGTAACACAAAAACTACCCAAACGCTGGGTTGTTACGTCTGACCCAGGATCTGGGTAACACACACACTACCCAAACACTGGGTTGTTACGTCTGACCCAGGATCTGGGTAACACACACACACTACCCAAACGCTGGGTTGTTACGTCTGACCCAGGATCTGGGTAACACAAACACTACCCAAACGCTGGGTTGTTACGTCTGACCCAGGATCTGGGTAACACACACACACTACCCAAACACTGGGTTGTTACGTCTGACCCAGGATCTGGGTAACACAAACACTACCCAAACGCTGGGTTGTTACGTCTGACCCAGGATCTGGGTAACACAAACACTACCCAAACGCTGGCTTGTTACGTCTGACCCAGGATCTGGGTAACACAAACACTACCCAAACGCTGGCTTGTTACGTCTGACCCAGGATCTGGGTAACACAACTACCCAAACGCTGGGTTGTTACGTCTGACCCAGGAGCTGGGTAACACAAACACTACCCAAACACTGGGTTGTTACATCTGACCCAGGAGCTGGGTAACACAAAAACTACCCAAACGCTGGGTTGTTACGTCTGACCCAGGATCTGGGTAACACAAACACTACCCAAACACTGGGTTGTTACGTCTGACCCAGGATCTGGGTAACACAAAATCTACCCAAACGCTGGGTTATTACATCTGACCCAGGAGCTGGGTAACACAAAAACTACCCAAACACTGGGTTGTTACGTCTGACCCAGGATCTGGGTAACACAAAAACTACCCAAACGCTGGCTTGTTACGTCTGACCCAGGATCTGGGTAACACAAAAACTACCCAAACGCTGGCTTGTTACGTCTGACCCAGGATCTGGGTAACACAAACACTACACAAACACTGGGTTGTTACGTCTGACCCAGGATCTGGGTAACACAAAAACTACACAAACGCTGGCTTGTTACATCTGACCCAGGAGCTGGGTAACACAAACACTACACAAACACTGGGTTGTTACGTCTGACCCAGGATCTGGGTAACACAAAAACTACCCAAACACTGGGTTGTTACGTCTGACCCAGGAGCTGGGTAACACAAAAACTACCCAAACGCTGGGTTGTTACGTCTGACCCAGGAGCTGGGTAACACAAACACTACACAAACGCTGGCTTGTTACATCTGACCCAGGAGCTGGGTAACACAAACACTACACAAACACTGGGTTGTTACGTCTGACCCAGGACCTGTGTAACACAAAAACTACCCAAACACTGGGTTGTTACGTCTGACCCAGGATCTGGGTAACACAAACACTACACAAACACTGGGTTGTTACGTCTGACCCAGGATCTGGGTAACACAAACACTACCCAAACACTGGGTTGTTACGTCTGACCCAGGAGCTGGGTAACACAAACACTACACAAACACTGGGTTGTTACGTCTGACCCAGGATCTGGGTAACACAAAATCTACCCAAACACTGCAAAAAATAACCCAAAATGTTTTAAAGTTTATAGGACTGTTGATGGACTCAATCTACTCCATCTATATTGATTATTGTTCTGAATCTGATCCAAATGAAGTCTTTGACGAAATGCAATATTCTCAGCTTTTTGCTCAAAATGTTGCTTGTTTTTTTTTTTTTTTACTTACCATCATTCAAGTGTTGATTTAAAAGAATGCACGAAGCTAGAATAAAATAGTTTTGTTCTTTTTTTGTATTGTATATTCAGATATTCATACAAAAAAACATTCAGGGGAGCGTGATTTTTTTTTTGTGTGAAAATGATCAAAATGGCAATTTTAAAAAAAAATACTGGCGGGCAAAGAGTTAATATCAACATGCTTGAATTATTTGTGTCATCCACAGCAGACCGACAGCCTGACAGCCTCCAAGTAGGAAACTGTTGTCCTTTGAGAATCAGTGATAACAGTGGATTGAGAGTTGTGGAGTTGTAGATCCCTGACATGAGTTTTAATTAGGATCTGTCCAGTCCCAGCTCTGTTCCTGGTTAGCAGAGCATCTCTCAGGAGAGTAATTAGAGCTTCAGCAGCACCACACACACACACACACACACACACACACGCACACGCACACACGCACACACACACAGCTTCATTCCAGCATCTTATCTCTCTCCAACACACTTGTGAAACACACAAACAAGTCTATCCCAACCTTAGGTCAGGAGTCGCCCTCACCCACACTGCCATCACCCCGTTTGGGCCTGGAATCAGTTCATTAGCTCTCCAGTTGCTTCCTGCTCAAAAAGGATTTGACCAGTGTTCAACGATAATTGTTTGCACAGGCTGTTTTTGCTCGGGTCATAACCTGCACCTTGCATTTCTTTTTATATAGAAAGCTGGCCCTTATCAAACATTTATTCTTTTGGCTACTGTCAGCCTGGCATTTTTAAAGGAAAGCTTTACTCTCTGTGTCTCTTTCTGACTAATTCTTACTTTCTCTTTTTAAATGGCATCTAAATGGGGGGGGGGGATAATCCCTTTCATATAGTAATAAAGCTGCTTATGAATGTAAAAGGCCTGCAATATTTCAAAGATTAAAGTGCAGATAAATGGAGTTTTTGTCTCCTAAAAAAAGAATTGTTTCTGAACTGCCTGAAACGAGTCGTCAGTAACTGCTGAATCTATGGCCACGTACACACTGCAGCTAAATTCGGTTGTCAGTTCACCTTTTAGTGCTTAATCACGTTCTGTACACACACAGATCTTGCTAGAAAAATCAGCGAACAAGAATAAGCCCAAAATAAACCTAAATAAATCTGAATGCTTTATGCTGAAAATTAGACCAAAATATCGAGATTCATGTCTGCTCACTTTAATAACAATAATAAACCCGTTCGCTTTAAACAACAAGCCCAAAAACATTTATAATGGGTGATCAAGGCAACTCACAAAGAGTGCGCTCTGTGTTAAACAGGCTGTACAAGCATAAACAAAACACGATGCCTCCGTCGAATGTGTGTTTAGTTAAATTACTGAAAAAAACGAGTGTTTTGTCACTCTAATATTACTTTGGTTGCAAGAACGTCGCTATGGTTTCCAAGCTGACAATCATCGCATTTTCGAGAGTGAGTCGTGTTCCGTACACACATGTAACGATAATTTAGGGGATTCACTCCTGCATTTAAATGCGGTTGTCACTCCTGAAACTTACAGTGTGTACGTGGCCTATGTAGGTTTGGAACTAATTTGCATAATGCCAGTCTATGGTCTTCATTGGCTGAACAGCGTCTCTTTGCCCCGCCCTCCATCACTGTAGTTGTATCTGAGACTGGAAGAGTTTGGTTTGTGTTGTTCATGTCGAGAAGACGCTGTTTTCTGCTGCCAAAGCAAATCCACTTTGATGAGATTGATACGGTAAAACTGATGCCATCTTTACTGTTCGTATCACTACATCAAGAGCTGAGATTGTGAACCTGTTGTAGGAGACTCCAAAACAAAACTAGGAACCTTTAAAATAGCATAATACAGGCACTTTTGCATTGAACGTACATTCTTGATACGTGCAACAGAGCAGTCTATGATCAGACTCCTCTCATTGATTTATTTTTCTTTTTACATCAGGTGGGAGCTGGCACTGACAAAAAAGTAATATACCGTAATCACCACAGATCTTCTTTTCTGGACAGGATTAGATTTCTCAGAGGACGCCTGAGTTAGCTGAGAAATATTAAGTTATTGGTTCCCTAATTTTTACCAAGGATGTGCGAGGAAAACACAGACAGGTTTGATTCAGACAAGATTAAAATCACAAATTAGATCTGTGGAGCTCTGAATAGGGTTTAAGAAATAATAATAATTTAAAATAAAAATAGAACAAACATGTGCTAAATCTGCATGCATCTATCTAACACACCAAATTCATTTAAACCAGTCCATCGAAACAGTTGAGACCAACCCCCCAAGTGCCACTTATATAACATCTCCAAAAACATAACTAAAATTATCATGCCGATTGCTCCAGTGGGGTCGTGGACACTGTGATCCTCTTAGGTTGAAAAGTTTGCCAGCTGCACTTGTGAACTCTCTCTTTATGTCAGAAGTATTTTTCAGAGATTCATGAGAAGTATTATGTCTGTCCATGACTAAACAAAGTCAGAATGTATTCACACAATCTGGCGTCTCTTGGGAAGCACTTCAAGCTCTTAAAATGTTCATGAAATGTGCATCAGATTAGGTTCAGATTAGAGGAGGTCCCACAGGAATCAAGTTACCATGGAATAAATGGATTCTGGGAAGTGCAATGAGCATAATCTATGTACTCACGTGACCAGCAAACCCTGTGTAAGATGCAAATGTGTACATGTATGTTTGGATAGACATATTTATAATTTTTTTCTTCTTTTTTTTTTTATAAACATATTTATATTTGACTAATTTGAGTCACTTTATATAGCTGAATTAAAATGTCAAAGCAAATGCATGCTCTAAATGTGTTTCAAATGTTTAATATGTTAACTATTATGCTATTTTGGATATTACCTTTCATGTAGTGTGTAATGAAGCTGTTTGTGAATGTAAAGCTGTTTGCTAAAATCAAAGTGCGGAATTATTGTCTTCCAAAAGAAAGAAGCGATTCTGAAATGAGTCGTCAGTAATTCCAGTCTCACTTCCTGCTGAAACTTTGTAACTAATTTGCATAATGCCAGCCTATGGCATTCATTGGTTGAACAGCGTCTGCTTTGTCCCGCCCTCAATCACTGTATTTCTATCTGAGACTGGAAGAGTTTGGTTCGTGTTGTTCATGTCGAGAAGACTGCTGCCAAAGCAAATCCGCTTTGATGAGATTGATACGGTAAAACCGACGCCATCGTTACTGTTCGTATCACTGTGAATCAAGAGCTGAGATTCAGATATGATAATGAGTGTTTGGTTTCTGACCAATCACAGCAGACTGGGCCATCTGACCAATCAGAGCAGAGCAGGCTCTCAGAAAGGCGTGGTTTAGAGAGACCGAATCCTTGATCGAAGCGTTTCAGACATCGTGATAAAAGAGCTGATGCTGCAGTGAATATTATGAGAAAATTAAAATGTTTTTTGACCTTGAATACAGGTTACACTTGTAGTAAGAGACTCCAAAAGAGTAAAAAAGGTTTGTAATTATTTGCACATTAACAAGGTTTTGCAATTTAGATGTTGATGTTCTGCATTTCAGTCTCCATCCAAACATATGAAAATGTATGTGCACCAGAACCAGCTTTACATATGAATGCGTACGAATACTAATGAGGTCATGCTGGAATAGTTCAAAATTAAAGTAAGAAATATAAAATGAAAAACATTCAAAAACACCAAACTCTCTGTGGTATTGGCCTGATTTCTGCAAAAATCAAAGAGGTCAGACATCAGTGCTCTTTTCCAAAAACAAACGGAAGGCATTCATCCAATAAACATGGAAATACATGCGCTGGTTGCCAGACTTCACTTCAAAATATTATCAGGGTTTCCTAGTTATACTGCTTTTTTGTCTGATTGCATTATGTCTCTTAATCAGTATATGCCAGTTGTTCCCTCAAGCAAAGCATCACAGCTTGTGTGAGTATATTTAGAGAGAGAGAAAGAGGCAGACACTGCTCAGAAACAGCCTTCTAATGCTTACAGAAAGCCACACACTCTCTGAAAACAGTATTCTCTGTTCTGTCTGCTCCTATAGCTTCATAACAGCATTCTTGATGTATATGTACCGTATACGGTATGATGTAGTGTACAGTCATTGGGAGGGCAGTGCATTCATTCCCTGCAGCTCACTATAGTCAACTGTCTATATTTATGGAGATGATTTTCTCCTGGTGAGTGCAATAATATTCATGGGTCATTTGATTTACTTCTCCATCTAAGGTCACACGGGGAGAAATCTCATAAGTTTGAGTTCAGGGCTGCTGTGTTTTAAATATACTGAATATAAAGTAATGCAGCGCTTTTAAGGCAAATAATATTTATGAAATGTAAAGCCACAATCTAAACATGTCATTTCTCATACCTTCTTAAGCAATTCTCTACCTATAAAGAAATCAGATTATTAGAAACTGCCTCTGCTTGGTAACTGAGCATGAATAATCCTTTCATCCATCTCATTTATTATCAGAATCTGATGCTTTCAAGAAAGTATGATTGATTTAAATCTCATGATCTTTGACCTTGCTTGCATTCCTAATTTCAGATTCTTTTCAACGTGTTCAATGCATACCAGAAAATTTCAGTTCAGACATTCATACATGATGTATATTAGCTCTGACCTCTTCCAGTTTCTACATTGACTTCTGTATATTCATTAATGATTCAATTCACATTTTGATTTATTAACTCAGAAGAACAGAAAAGTAAGTCAGATTTTATTTTGACCATATTTTGACCAAAGTGTCTATTGCATTTATCTCAAATTAATATTACGCATATCTTATTCTTATTAACATTTAAAAAAAAATGGGTTTCAGTCCACTTTCTAGAGTTTGAAATCATGTGTGTGTGTGTGTATATATATATATTATATATATATATATATATATATATATACACACTCACACACACACACACTATATTGCCAGAAGTTTTGGGATGTCTGCCTTTAAATGCGCATGAGCTTTAATGACATCCCATTCTTAATCCATAGAGTTTAATGTTTAATATGGAGTTGGCCCACCCTTTGCAGCTATAACAGACTCGACTCTTCTGGGAAGGCTTTCCACAAGGTTTAGGAGTGTGTTTATGGGAATTTTTGACCATTCTTCTAGAAGCGCATTTGTGAGGTCAGGCAGTGATGTTGGTGAGAAGGCCTGGCTCACAGTCTCCGCTCTAATTCATCCCGAAGGTGTTCTGTCGGGTTGAGGTCAGGACTCTGTGCAGGCCAGTCAAGTTCCTCCACACCAAACTCACTCTTGCATGTCTTGATTTGTGCACTGATGCGCAGACATGTTGGAGCAGGAAGGGGCCATCCCCAAACTGTTCCCACAAAGTTGGGAGCATGAAATCGTCCAAAATGTCTTGGTATGCTGAAACATTAAGAGTTCCTTTCACTGGAACTAAGGGTTCAAGCCCAACCCCTGAAAAACAACCCCACACCATAATCCCCCTCCACCAAACTTCACACTTGGCACAATGCAGTCGGGCAAGTACCATTCTCCTGGCAACCACCAAACCCAGACTCGTCCATCGGATTGCCAGACAGAGAAGCGTGATTGGTCACTCCAGAGAACACGTCTCTGCTCTAGAGTCCAGTGGTGGCGTGCTTTACACCACTGCATCTGACGCTCTGCATTGCACTTGGTGATGTAAGGTGATGCAGCTGCTCGGCCATAGAAACCCATTCCATGAAGCTCTCTACACACTGTTCTTGAGCTAATCTGAAGGCCACACAAAGCTTGGAGGTCTGTAGCTATTGTAGCTAACAATGGTGGACGTTGCATTACTATAGACCCTTTTCACAATGACGTCAGTTAACTTCCGCCTATCCGCAAAGCAGTGTATCAGTTGTTCCGTCTTACCTTCGCGCCGGCGACTTCTCGGGAAAATGCTTTAATAACTTTAAATGCGAACTGTTTATGTCAAGGATTTACACAGTCGGCTTATTCTGGTAATGATATTATTTCCTTTCTGTAACTGCCAGGGTTTCCACGAGCAGAAACTTTAGCAATGTTGTCATTGAGTTGAGTTTTATCACAACGATTGTGTGTCCACACAAATCTGTTAGCCTATTTGGAATAACAAGAATATTGTCTTTAAAAACAAATCTTTATTTTTAGAAATTGGTAGGCTATGATAATGGATTGTTCTTGTGAGATTTATTTACGAGTAATGGACATCTGGAAGTAACACGTCCGCATATAATACTCCGAAGAATTAATTTGTCCAGTTTAAACTGAACTGGTGCAATATATTAAGATTGTATAATTTGTAAGAAGTGTATTGAAAATACAAAACGGAGGTAGCCTATGTGTTCATTTAATGTTATTCCCTGGAGAAATAATTTGATTTCGTTCATTTAATGCTGCTATAACAATGAGTACTGTTGTAAATCCTTTGTATATTTTTGTATGCGACGATCTTGTTCTGCAATAAAGAGACGATCGAATGATGACAATGTTTTTTTGGTAAAAATGCCATGCACATGAGTCAGTTTTTACAACATTAACAGTCTTCATGTAGAAATAGTATTATATTAAACACAATTTGTATTATTATGTATGCCATATTTATCAAAATAAAAGTATAAAAAGACTGATATTTAAAAAGAATAAGCTTATGTTGATCTTCATTGTACGGCCTGTAGGCACTGAAATAGTACATTAAGCTTTGAATGAGAAGTTTTTTACTGCACGTAAATGTTGGAAACATGCTTTTATTTCACAAATATATATAAACAGCTTCATCTGCAATAAAGACAGCAAAGTTTGCAAGATACGGGCAGCAGAAAGTGTATGTATGCCTTCAGTACGTATTCAACTCCTCCGACTTCAAGCAGCAAATCGCGCCGATCGATAAGTTTGTTTGAGATCTGCGGCTGCCAAATACCTCACCTTGAATTTACATGAAATTAGGCAACTACAATCATCCTTTAACCACATTTGTGGCATATGTACAAATATTGAGTGCACTTCATTCGAGTCGCGCTAGTATTCCACTATGCTGACGGAAGTGAGGATACACTGCTTCGAGTTCTAACGGAAGCTGTGTGACGTCATGTGAAAAGGGTCTATTGATGCTCATGGCTTTGCGAACCTACATGGGCATCCAAACACGGTCAATCCAACACGTTTGTGCAGGTCGCCATAATTTGTTTAGATGTAGATTACATTCAAGCTGCTATGAGCTTGATTAGCTGCCATTTCAATGGTGGTCACAGGTTTCTTGCTGGTCGCAGTAACCCCGCCCCCAGCCCATGACGAAAACGGTTCTTTCTTCTAGACCAGCAATGTTCTGGTGCTACTTACGAACCACTTTTCCTGGTTCAGAGCTGGTGCTTTGGGTGTCGAAAGACAAAGAGCTGATTTGAAACTAGGCTCTGGCTCTGAACCAGCACTCAAACTGCCTTGGTGGAAACAGGGTATAAGATTTTAAGTGGCCTACCAATTTGTGGCTGAGTTGCTGTTGTTCCCAATTGCTTCCACTTTGTTATGATTCCACTAACAGTTGACCGTGGAATATTTAGTAGTGAGGAAATTTCACAAATGGACTTATTGCACAGGTGGCAACCTATCACAGTACCACGCTTGAATTCACTGAGCTCCTGAGAGCGACCCATTCTTTCACAAATGTTTGTACAAGCAGTCTGCATGCCTAGGTGCTTGATTTTATACACCTGTGGCCATGGAAGTGATTGAACACCTGAATTCAATGCTTTGGAGGGGTGTCCCATATATACAAAACCAACTGTGAAATAAAAAGTCACAATTACCTTTTGTATTTTCTTATTCTGTGACAGAAACAAGCTTCCATAACATTTACCATATGGGTGTTTATAAAAGATGCATTTCATGCATACAGTACATGAAATGGCTAACAGAAAGGAAAGTTGCAATTTTGGAGGTCTGTGCATCAAAAAGTTTGAAAATCTCTGGTGTACACAATGTTCTGGAAGAAGTGCCATGAAGTTCACATCTCAAGTGATTTATCTGCTGTGACTGACCGTTTGGAGTGAGTGGAGTAATCAGCGGTATATACATGGAGTTCACATTTTCACTGTTTTATGTTGATTTGTATTCCAAAGAAAACCACCAAGCACTTAAAAATGCAATCCCTTCCTCCTCGAGGACTGGTTTTAAGAGGCCACACAATCAGAGCCTTTGAAGCAGACAAAATCAAAGATTCAGTGAATCCTTGTTTAAATGGGTCACTCAAAAAAAAACTTTGACCATCAACCAGCATAGTTTACTTATGCATTTCATTAGAGCTTTCCTTCTCTATAGCATCATTTCTGCAAATTGAAATGATTCGTCAATCAATCACAGTTATTTGTCCAGGTCTTACATCTGGTAAGAACCTTCCCCAGTTTTGCATATTTTTTTCAAAAATCATTTTCCAATGTAAAACATGTTCTGCTTTTCCTCCTCCATCAAACGAAGAATCAAAGAAAAAACAAAAAAGTAGTATCTAAACTAACATCACACTTTTGGGCTCCAATTAGAAACACTGAGAGCAAGCAAATTATTGCGAACATTAAGGTCTCAACATTAGACTGCAGAGAATAAGCACATTTGAGCATTAGACATTGCATTTAAAAAGGAACATTAAAGGCATTATGGTATAATAACACCGCCCATATAACTAGCACATTTAATAACACAATGGTCTCCATAGTAATGGTTTGGAAATGTGTTCGTAAGTACCAGTGCACCGCTACGCCACATTGACTACATTACTGCTCTTAAAGCATCTTATAAAAAGTGCAATCAAATTGCATTGAATTTCACCAATGACATGTCTCAGGGTTTTGTGTCATTTCATTAAACATTGATAATTACTTTAATTCTGGCATGTGAATTTATATGTTTAAAGGTGATGTGTGACAATTTTTCTTTTATGTAAAAAAAAAAAAAAAAAAAAAAAGTACTATATCAGTAATTGTATTTTGATGGTCCACTTCAGACATTCTACTAACTATAAGTAACTTTACTAGTACGTCAACTTATTCTACTAACCCAAACCCTAACCTTTTACTAATACTCTAGTGCAGGTTAGTTGACAATGTAATTGCAAAGTTACTTATAGTTAGTAAAATTTCTAAAGTGGACTATAGAAATAACCAAACTTTTTTTTTTTTTGCTTACTTATTTATGCATTTATTTATACATTTATTTATGGATTTATTTATTTTTATGCATTTATTCATGCATTTTTTTACTTACTTATTTATGCATTTATTTATTTATACATTTATTTATGCATTTATTTATTTTTATGCATTTATTTATTTTATGCATTTATTTATTTATTCATTTATTTATGCATTTTTTAATGTATTTATGCATTAATCAATCAATCAATCAATCAATCAATAATTATTATTGCACATCTGTTGGTAACAATAGTGGTGCAAAAATGACACACTTTACCCTTAAAGGTGCAGCCATTCCCCAAAAGGTTTGTCGACTAGTAATCCCAGAGATCCATTTCAATAAGATCAGTTAAAAAAGAGATCAGTTCAATCCAGAGATCAATTCAAAATTGATTAGAAAGGTTAGAAAAAATAAAGTCAACCTCTGAGAATTCAGACAGCCTGATTGATTACTAAACTGAAGAATATGGCAATAAATGCTGTCAGCCGAGAAAAACGGTTGAGAATACCGAGGTCTCCGTTTAATAAATATAGTGGCCATTTTGTCATTTTTGACATTATTGTAAAACACACATACTCTTGTCCTTTGTCAAAAGGCCTGTGCACTTGTCCTGATCCGAAGCGTATTTCTCATACAGCCGAAGCATTCGATTTGAAAACAGGAAAGGATTTAAACTAATAGCTTTTGACAGACTCAGTCAATATGGTGTTGAAACGAGGCAGTGCAAAGGTGCGGCAGTCAATGGCAGGTCAGCCCACTTCCTCTCAGAAGACACAAGCCATCATTATGATAATTTGTCAACACCGGACGTTTTCTGGAGTAAAACCCAAATGTGCAATTAACGACCGTTCTTTCTCCATTTTATTCAAGCACGGTAAAACGCTTTCCGTGAAATTGCGTAGGAAATTCCAGGGATTATTTACTATTGAGACTGCCATGATCTCATCCAACTCCGCATCAATCTCTCTCGCGCATGTTGCTTCACACCTATGGGTTTCATCGAGAATAAGGCATGTCAAGTCAATATAGTGCTGTTATTCTTGCTCTAAACGACTGCTCTTTTGTATTGCACAAGGATGATACGTTGCATTTAATTATTTAATTCCTTATATAATTAGGTTTTTGTTGAGACAGCCGGAATTGCACCTCGTCCCTGTGATCTCGATGTGTGGCATGCATGGCCAAAATAAACATCCTCCCACTACGACACTGGTGACAGATTGCATGGCATACACCGTCATCTGCAGTGCGCAGCAGTGAAGAGGGACAAAGGCGAACAGAAGCCTACGCCACGAACACAAAGGAACGCCTACGCAATCTCCTCCATCTTGTGTGACAGACAGATATAATGGAGAAATGTGTTGGAGGGCTACGGCCAGGCGGATGCCTGTGCTCCCGATTCCTCTGATATGTCAAGACAGCTGCCTGACAGCGAGGAAAAAAAACAAGATAACACAGAGAAAAACAGCAGGGAAGGAGGGAGAAAGAGCAGTTCTGTTAACATACACTCTTCTTATTGATCTAAGACTGAAGATCTTCATATTAAACGTCTGATGTTTTCCTGTGGCCCACATAAGGGTTGTTTACATCTAAATGTGGCTCTTGTGTTGACTGGCACTATAAAATAAATAACTAAATAAATAAGTGAAATTTATGGTAAAACTGTGGTTGCCAGAACTTTACCGTAAAAAAAAATAAATAAAATAAATAAAAAAAATAAATAAAATAAATCAATTATATACAGTATATATAAAAGCCCCATATATTTCATTAACTGATGATAATTATAATATTCCAACTTACCAAAGTACTGAAATCTGTTTTGTACCTTCATAATGTACCAAAAACCACTTCAAAAACACAGATAATCAAGAGAAATTATGAATCACAAGCAGCTTTTCCACAAGGTGATGTAAATATTAATATATAGAAGGTGAACATTGCCAGAGTACAGTTTTTTTACAATAAATACACTGTAAACGGGCGCCAGAAAATGTCTGTTTAAAAACAGAAAAATACCGTCAGAAAAAAAGCATAGATAAACTAAAAAAATCAGTAATTTCTTATCCTATAACTACTGTTTATTACTGTAATTCTACACAAAATCCTGTTATAATCCCATAAAATCTTTTACTTTTAACATGCATTAATTGTTACAATACAGCCACACACCTCTAAAACACACACTGTAAAAATAAAAACCGCAGTTGTGGTTGCCAGAAATTATTATCCTGCGAAATATCCCATTAGATGCATTATAGATTTTCATAATATGTAGTAAGGAAACGGTTAACCAATTAATAGGTTTTTACAGTAGCATTTTTACTTTCATTTGAGACTATGAAAGTAAACCAATGGCATGGTAAATCGTCTATATCAGTAGTTAATTAAGTTGCTTATAATGAGAGGTGTGCTGAGAAAGGTCACCCATCAGGTCCCAAATGAGATGTACATTAAAGCTACTTTGATTTATGAAATTGGCTAGGAAATTCTTCTAGCTAATATGGTGTAGTGATGGACTTTGGAGAAATTATTCATCCACAAAAATGCAAACGGATGACACCAGTCAGCACTAGTCACTGTCTTACACTACAGTCTCCAGGCTCACGGCATCTCAAACACCAATACTTGAAGGATTCATAAAAGATGAATCACTGTCTGGCCATCTGAGATTTTGGAATGGAGATAAAGGTTATGATCATGACTTTTCTGTAGTTTTACAGCAGGTCATGAGTGTATATTAGTACTGTTTGTCCTTTGCTTTTGGCGACTGATAGAACATTTGGAATCGGAAACAGTAACTTAACAAGCGGATGGGAACATAAACTGGACACTGTGGGCAAACTGCGGTTTTGTACGGTGGCCGAGAGAGCTCAACGCATTGCAACTGAAGAAAACATGCAAATAGAAAAAACAACAGCAAATTAAGTAAACATCTTAATCAGTTTGACAAAAACATGTGCTACAAATAATCACAATGTAACCAAATACAGAAACTTGCTGCAAATACTCACAATGCAACCAAATACAGAAACACGCTGCAAATAGCACAAGGGGACCCCAACAAGTGTTGAACCTGGCGGGGACATGCTTATTGATCAAAGTCTACTCGTCAGTAGTGTTGTTGATGACCTGCAAGATGAGTTTTTATTTTAACATCCTGATCGTATGTTTTTGTATTTGGTTGCAGCACATTTCTATATTTGGTTGCATTGTGAGTATGTGCAGCACATTTCTGTATTTGGTTGCATTGTGAGTATGTGCAGCACATTTCTATATTTGGTTGCATTGTGAGTATTTGCAGTGTGTTTCTGTATTTGGTTGCATTGTGAGTATGTGCAGCACGTTTCTGTATTTGGTTGCATTGTGAGTATTTGCAGCATATTTCTGTATTTGGTTGCATTGTGAGTATGTGCAGCACATTTCTGTATTTGGTTGCATTGTGAGTATTTGCAGCGTGTTTCTGTATTAGGTTGCATTGTGAGTATGTGCAGCACATTTCTGTATTTGGTTACTGAGTATGTTACTGATTTAATCAGCCGCTGTCAATCCAGCAGATCTCTGCGCTCAAATGATCAGTTGCTTCTTGTGGTTCCACGTACGCGTTTAAAATGTAAAGGTGATCGGGCGTTTTCTGTTGCAGCTCCTAGGCTTTGGAATGACCTTCCTCTGTCTCTAAAAACTTGTCCTTCATTGGGTGTCTTTCAGAGTGCGCTTAAAACTTATTTGTTTTCTTTAGCTTTTGACAATGCTTTATAAGTGTGTATGTCATATGTCTGTTTTTTTTTTTTTTTTTTTTTTTTTTTTTTTTGTGTTTCTCTTTTATACTTTCTGTACAGCACTTTGGTTCCACTTGTGGTGTTGAAAGTGCTTTATAAATAAAGTTGAGTTGAGCTGAGTTGGTTGCATTGTGAGTATTTGCAGTGCATTTCTGTATTTGGTTGCATTGTGAATATTTGCAGTGCATTTCTGTATTTGGTTGCATTGTGAGTATTTGCAGCATATTTCTGTATTTGGTTGCATTGTGAGTATGTGCAGCACATTTCTGTATTTGGTTGCATTGTGAGTATTTGCAGTGCATTTCTGTATTTAGTTGCCTTTTTGAGTATTTGCAGAACGTTTCTGTATTTGGTTGCAGCATATTTCTGTATTTGGTTTCATTGTGAGTACGTACAGCACATTTCTGTATTTGGTTGCATTGTGAATATTTGTAGTGCATTTCTGTATTTCGTTGCAGCATATTTCTGTATTTGGTTGTATTGTGAGTATGTGCAGCACATTTCTGTATTTGGTTGCATTGTGAGTATTTGCAGTGCATTTCTGTATTTGGTTGCATTGTGAGTATTTGCAGTGCATTTCTGTATTTGGTTGCAGCATATTTCTGTATTTGGTTGCATTGTGAGTATGTGCAGCACATTTCTGTATTTGGTTGCATTGTGAGTATGTGCAGCACATTTCTGTATTTGGTTGCATTGTGAGTATTTGCAGTGCATTTCTGTATTTAGTTGCCTTTTTGAGTATTTGCAGAACGTTTCTGTATTTGGTTGCAGCATATTTCTGTATTTGGTTTCATTGTGAGTACGTACAGCACATTTCTGTATTTGGTTGCATTGTGAATATTTGTAGTGCATTTCTGTATTTCGTTGCAGCATATTTCTGTATTTGGTTGTATTGTGAGTATGTGCAGCACATTTCTGTATTTGGTTGCATTGTGAGTATTTGCAGTGCATTTCTGTATTTGGTTGCATTGTGAGTATGTGCAGCACATTTCTGTATTTGGTTGCATTGTGAGTATTTGCAGTGCATTTCTGTATTTGGTTGCCTTTTTGAGTATTTGCAGAACGTTTCTGTATTTGGTTGCAGCATATTTCTGTATTTGGTTGCATTGTGAGTATGTGCAGCACATTTCTGTATTTGGTTGCATTGTGAGTATTTGCAGTGCATTTCTGTATTTGGTTGCATTGTGAGTATTTGCAGTGCATTTCTGTATTTGGTTGCAGCATATTTCTGTATTTGGTTGCATTGTGAGTATGTGCAGCACATTTCTGTATTTGGTTGCATTGTGAGTATTTACAGTGCATTTCTGTATTTGGTTGCATTGTGAGTATGTGCAGCACATTTCTGTATTTGGTTGCATAGTGAGTATTTGCAGTGCATTTCTGTATTTGGTTGCCTTTTTGAGTATTTGCAGCGCATTTCTGTATTTGGCTGCAGCGTATTTCTGTATTTGGTTGCATTGTGAGTATGTGCAGCACATTTCTGTATTTGGTTGCATTGTGAGTATTTGCAGTGCATTTCTGTATTTGGTTGCATTGTGAGTATGTGCAACACATTTCTGTATTTGGTTGCATTGTGAGTATTTGCAGTGCATTTCTGTATTTGGTTGCCTTTTTGAGTATTTGCAGAATGTTTCTATATTTGGTTGCAGCATATTTCTGTATTTGGTTGCATTGTGAGTATGTGCAGCACATTTCTGTATTTGGTTGCATTGTGAGTATTTGCAGTGCATTTCTGTATTTGGTTGCATTGTGAGTATTTGCAGTGCATTTCTGTATTTGATTGCCTTTTTGAGTATTTGCAGCGCATTTCTGTATTTGGTTGCAGCATATTTCTGTATTTGGTTGCATCTTGAGTATTTGCAGTGTGTTTTTGTATGTGGTTGCGTTGTGAGTATTTGCAGTGCGTTTCTGTATTTGGTTGTGTTGTAAGTATTTGCAGCACATGTTTTAAAATGATGAAAAATGTTTTCTTAATTTGCTGTTGTTTGTATGTGTTTTCTTCAATTAATGCGCATTGAGCTCTCTTGATCACCATAGTTTTAAATCTGAATACAATTTCCCAAATATTCTAAAGCCTTGCCTGCTTTGTTATTGCAGCACTCATTGAGGTTTCACTATAGCACAGGGGTGTCCTATACTGTCAAAAAAATTGCAAAATTAGAGGTCACTGGGGCAGTACCCTTAAAAGGACAACATTGTACCTTATTTACCCCTAAAGGTTGATAGTATTACTCTAAGGTATTAATATGCACCTTTTAGGGATAGATAAGGCACAAAGTTGGCATTTTATAGGAACTGCCCCAGTGACAAGCTGTGAGGTACATTTTTTTGGTAAAGGTAAAGGTACAATTTTTGCACATTATTTTCTGACAGTGTGGAGGGTAATTTTGGCTCCAACCCCTTTTAAACACATATGAACCAGCTATTCAATGTCTTCAGGATAATTAGAAACTAGTTGGGTTCAGGCAAGTTGAATCTAAACCCTTTATGAGCTGGCCTGAATACCCATGCTATATGAGTATAACCTGTTCAACAGTAGAAAGTTAAGGCATTGCAATAAATGGGCATAACACTAGGCCTAGTTTTATAGGGTTGTACATAGCATAATCTCCAATTTACGAATCAGTAAAATATACTGATGGCCCAACACTATTAGAATTAAACTTCAGTGAAGCATTTGGGAAATGCAGTGCTTTGATGCATGTTGTAACTACTTAAATAGTTTTCCCAGGATGGCTTGAGGATGTTTCTAAAACTCTTAATGCATTTAAGAGTTTTAAATAGTTTGGTGAGCCCTGCAGTGGAAACATGGAGGAAAGTAGTGGGTCTGTTTTGGAGAAAGTGAAAATGGAGATTAAACACTGTTTTTCCAGTCTCTTAGTAGATCTGTATGTTAATAAAGAATAATAATTGTGTTGGCTGTGAATGAGTCAATGATTCATTTAGGTGAACAATACAATTGCTGAATACACTCTAAAGTCAAGTGTTTCTTTTGTAAATGTCAGTTGTGAATCTGCCTCAGACATTCACTATTCAGCACCAACTGGTGTAATGCTGTGGCCTACAGGAAGGGTCACTGAGCAAATCAATGAGCAAATCTGGAATCAATAGAGGAATCAAAGTCCCCACTACTGAGTCACGGACAGTTGTACTGACGCTGGTCGTCTCAGCATCACAAATGTCACATTCATGTATATATTTTTAAAGCAGCATGCAAATTCAACTGCTTGGGCATTTATTTGTGAATTAGATTAGATACAACATGACTATGTGTATTGGTGTGTTGTAGTGGAGGTATATACTTATGCAGTTTTTAAATTACTGATTTGAGCTTGTTAAATCTAGAGCTTGTTATCATAAATGACCTTTGCCAAAAATGCATGATTATGCATGATTAGTATGTATTACACTTTCTATATTATACTTCTGCTATGTAATGATAATTTCATTAGCATTTGCCAGGGAAATCCAATAAAAAAAGCTCATTGAAATGAGCTAATTTCAATAATGGTAATTAGCAAATTAGCATTGCGTTTATTTTATTCCACCTTGCTGTATAGTAAAGGAAAATGGTGATGCTTCAGCACTTAAACACTCATCATTCTGATTCACTTAAACCACTGCAGTTGTAGATCACAGGTTTTCTCTTGGGAAGGACAATAGAAAGTTTATGCAAGGTCATAGAGGTGCAGTGGTGGGTATACATCATGACCCTTTGCTTAAAAGATAATATCATGGTAAAGTGCACATACTCAGGGATAGATGATGGTAATTTGGGTGAGATACTGTCCGTTAACTTCAGAACATATAGTACAAATAGTTCTCTACTGTGACTGGACAAGTACTGTAACATTTCAAAATGTCTGAGATTTTGTATATAGCTGGAATTTTGTGTATATTAAGAATATAGCATAAACTGTCTTATTATTGTTGTTATGGTCAGTTTTCTCTTTCCATCCATCCATCCATCCATCCATCCATCCATCCATCCATCCATCCATCCATCCATCCATCCATCCATCCATCCACCCACCCATCAATCCATCCATCATTCTATTGTTTAATCTGTCTGTCCATCCGTAAATCCAATCAATCAATCAATCAATCAATCAATCAATCAATCAATCAATCAATCAATCAATCAATCAATCAATCAATCAATCATTTAATCCATCCATCGTTTAATCCATCCATCCATCCATCCATCCATCATTTAATCCATCCATCCATCCATCCATCCCAACACGAGAGCACTGTATGTTGTATTTGCAATGCACACTTGCCAAACATTATGAATGTTGAGTTGTTTTTCTTTTTTTCCTGGCTCACTAATTTAGTACTTTCAGCTCATTTAAACAAATTTCACAGATAGCTTCTGTCCTTCTGTAGTGTACTCTTGGCAAGTGATGCTATGAATATTATTGTCTTTTGTATGATAAAATGTTTGTGATGCTGCTTGTTTGTATGTTGCTTTGAATAAATGTAAAATGCAAATCCATTGCACTGCATTCTGCAGATTGCAGATCCAACAGCACAGATTCTGTCTTTGGCCCAACAATTAACTTATACAGTCAATGTTAAGTTGAATGAGAGCTTTTTCCAAGTATTATACACCTTGTTCACATTACTACATTACCATAAACCATCCTTAGGTTGATATGCTATTATCTACATTAGTAATTACACAGCGCAGTCAACTTTTCCCCTCAGCAAGGTAAAGAAATTCATTCCACCAAAGAAACAGCAGCTTATTAAGGAGTTCAAGATTTCCCAATGAGCTCCAAATGTATTATGCAGCGTATTGTTTGAGTTGTTTTGATTAGAATCACACCCCTCCCACTCTCTTTGCTACTGGCCAATGGTCATTCATGCCTGTTCCTCTGTCTTTGTCTCGGGTCTGTGGGAGAAAGGCTGAAGACTTCCAGCAAAGGCTGCAGGGCGCAGGTAGATCAAAGCGTGTGTCTGTGGGGAGCGAACTGTGAAACTCACAACGTGACAGCAGAGCCTGGGTCTTGTCCTCCTGTTCCTTAACACTCATTTTAAATCCATCGTCCTCGTGATCAAAGTGTGGACCTGTGGACCCAGAGAAAACCCCCTACAGCCCAAGGAAAATGTTATCGCAGGCCAGAATTGAGAGGGAGAATTGTAAGAGGATTGGCAGCAAAACGGCTTACCGAGATTCATCAAGAAATAATCGAGTGCAGTTAAGAACATTGTTCATTTCTCCATTCCACTGACAGAAATCAGGATGTGACCAATATTTTATATTGAATTAATATATTGAATTAAGCATGAAATTTTAAAATAGTGTTTTCTTGTAAAACATATTCCAATAATCTTTTTATTAACAACTTTATATATAATGGGATAATACTGTCAATAGAGTTGTTTTTCATTGTCTGGAAACTTCTGGACCTTATTTACTTTCAATTAATTTTCTCCCACCTATAATAATAGGTTTGTGGAACATAATTGCACTGTTACATTATGAAAATAAGCTGAGCATTATGATATTCTTTTGAGTCTGATAATAATTAGCATTTGGGCAATATTGTATGTTACAGAAGAGAAATAATATAATCTTTTATAAGCAATTAAGTGGGCAGGGTTGTTTGCATTGTTGTGAGTGAGTTGCTGTCTCTGGTGAGCTTTAATTATGAGTTGTCCACTATATGCACTGAACAACACACAGCACACTAAACTCAACAAAGAGCAATTACAAACCCGATTCCAAAAAAGTTGTACAAATTGTGAATAAAAACAGAATGCAATGATGTGGAAGTTTCAAATTTCAATATTATATTCAGAATAAAACATAGATGACATATCAAATGTTTAAATTGAGAAAATGTATCATTGTATCAAAAATACATTGATTTTAAATTTCATGGCATCAACACATCTCAAAAAAGTTAGGACAAGGCCATGTTTACCACTGTGTGGCATCCCCTCTTCTTTTTATAACAGTCTGCAAACGTCTGTGGACTGAGGAGACAAGTTGCTCAAGTTTAGGAATAGGAATGTTGTCCCATTCTTGTTTAATACAGGCTTCTAGTTGCTCAACTGTCTTAGGTCTTTGTGGCATCTTCCTCTTTATGATGCGCCAAATGTTTTCTATGGGTGAAAGATCTGGACTGCAGGCTGGCCATTTCAGTACCCGGATCCTTCTTCTACGCAGCCATGATGTTGTAATTGATGCAGTATGTGGTCTGGCATTGTCATGTTGAAAAATGCAAGGTCTTCCCTGAAAGAGACGACATCTGGATGGGAGCATATGTTGTTCTAGAACTAGGATATACCTTTCAGCATTGATGGTGCCTTTCCAGATGTGTAAGCTGCCCATGCCACACGCACTCATGCAACCCCATACCATCAGAGATGCAGGCTTCTGAACTGAGCACTGATAACAACTTGGGTTGTCCTTGTCCTCTTTGACATGGCGTCCCAGTTTCCCAAAAAGAACTTCAAATTTTGATTTGTCTGACCACAGAACAATTTTTCACTTTGCCACAGTCCATTTTAAATGAGCCTTGGCCCAGAGAAAACGCCTGCGCTTCTGGATCATGTTTAGATATGGCTTCTTTTTTGACCTATAGAGTTTTAGCCGGGAACGGCAAATGACACGGTGGATTGTGTTCACCGACAATGTTTTCTGGAAGTATTCCTGAGCCCATGTTGTGATTTCCATTACAGTAGCATTCCTGTATGTGATGCAGTGCCGTCTAAGGGCCCGAAGATCACGGGCATCCAGTATGGTTTTCCGGCCTTGACCCTTACGCACAGAGATTGTTCCAGATTCTCTGAATCTTTGGATGATATTATGCAGTGTAGATGATGATAACTTCAAACTCTTTGCAATTTTTCTCTGAGAAACTCCTTTCTGATATTGCTCCACTATTTTTCGCCACAGCATTGGGGGAATTGGTGATCCTCTGCCCATCTTGACTTCTGAGAGACACTGCCACTCTGAGAGGCTCTTTTTATACCCAATCATGTTGCCAATTGATCTAATAAGTTGCAAATTGGTCCTCCAGCTGTTCCTTATATGTACATTTAACTTTTCCGGCCTCTACCTATTGCTACCTGTCCCAACTTTTTTGGAATGTGTAGCTCTCATGAAAACCAAAATGAGCCAATATTTGGCATGACATTTCAAAAAGTCTCACTTTCAACATTTGATATGTTATCTATATTCTATTGTGAATAAAATATAAGTTTATGAGATTTGTAAATTATTGCATTCCTTTTTTATTCACAATTTGTACAGTGTCCTTGATTGAATCCTTGATCGAACCGTTTCAGACATTGTGAGAAAAGAGTTGATGCTGCAGTGGATATTCTGAGAAAATTAAAGTGTTTTTGACCTTGAATGCATGTAAACCTGATGTAGACTCTAAAACAAAATTAGTAACATTTGAAATAGCATAATAGGGAATACTTGAGTGAACTCTGTGAAAAGCATCCTCTGCTTTATTCTTCAAAGCATACTTACATTTTCTATTTCCAGTCTGTCCTCTCAATAGGCTTCTATCAGTCCAATCAATCAATGTCAAAGTTCACAGGTTTTTACGTGCTCTGAAAATGATTGCACAGCTGCCCCATCTGTTCCTCAAATACTGACTGTCTGATTTCTGAGCCTCTGCTGCTCTGTCCCTCAATGGCACGATCTTTGGGAATAAATCTGACGGAGATCTGGTGTGATGGTAAATGCATCAAAGAGATCCTGTTAGGTGCGTTTCTCTCGGAGTCTCGGCCAGATCGCCGTTCAGCACGGCTGGAGATTGTACAGTTTGGCAGACGTTTTCTTAGATCATTTATTTGACTTTTTATCTGCATATAGAACATTTTTTGTTAAGGGCTTTTCTATCAAAACATTTCCGTTATGTTTGAAGAGAAGAACGAGGGGATATAATTTATTCACAAATCGTCTTTTTGTAGTCATAATTGCCTGTTGTGTGATCCAAAATATGTCTGTCTGTCCTGTTCCCTCCCTTATCAGCTTCCTTCTTCGCACTTTCTACATGATTTGTCTGTGTTGAATTTCAAACAACTAAATTATGTTTTTAATGCAGATAAGTGTGTGACAGAACAAAAGGATGAAAGTATCCTAAAAATATGGAAATGGAAGTATTGACATAACACTACAGTCAATGACAACAACATATCCACATGAATTAAAGACAACCTATTATATGCCTTTCCTCAAAGTCTTGACGTTGTTTTTGTGCTCTACTAGAACAGGTTTTCCTGCTTGAATGTTGATTATTTTCCTCATATTCTCCATTGTTGCAGCTCCTCTCTTCCCAGTCTGTCAGTAACGCTCTGTTTAGTTCCTGTCTCTATGAAGCCCCTCCTTCTGAAAAGCACAATGTGCTCTGATTGGTGAGCTGGAGCAGTGTGTTGTGATTGGTCAAGAGCTTTGAGCGTGTTTGGGAAATGTCCCGTCCCTTGCCATAACCGCCAGGAGCTGCAACTCAACCAGGCCCCGCCCCTTTATTCTGCATATTAATTATTTAAATGAGGAATATTGTGAAGGAAATGCAAGACTACAATGGAGGTGTTTCAGGGAGAAACACTGACACTGATATAGAGAAGAACTCCTGACTTTGCAGAGCTTTTTCATGCTCAAACAACAACATTACACACTAAAGAAAGATGAACATGGTAAAAGGCATAATAAGACCCCTTTAATTAATTTTACGTTTATGCATTCTTTGTATCAGATAACTTAGTAGTAGGAATTAGTCGGCATTCTTAAAATGTTTATCTGCTTAATTAGTTTGGCCTTCTGACCTCAGGAAACAGGATATGCATGTGCATTATAGGGCTGGGTTTATTTGTGCATTGAGCGGAAATCTCTGTCTGTTTGTCTGTGTACCACCTGCCTGCCTCCATACTGTCTCTGCTCTTCTCATCCTGTCCTCTGCAGTGAGTCCAGGATGTAGATTTTCAAGAGAGCTGTGCAAGTGGAAGACACTCATCAAAAATTGCATTCATTATAACATATTCAAGAAGATGAATATGTTATAGATTTCTCTGTGAAGGTAAACAAGGGCTTTTTGAGGAAGGAGGAAGGAACCTAGATGTGTGGTATTGCAAGATTAAAAAATGCTTTAGAAATATTTTTTCTTTGTTAGTTCATGTTAACAAATGGAACCTTATTATAAAGTGTTTCTGGCATAATGTACAGTCATTATCACATATATTGTATTATATATAGAGTCTGACAGTAAATCACCCTGAACAATTTATGTTGTGATGACTATAGGCTGGGTATCATTTGAATTTTAGTGATTCTGATTATACTTATCAATTCCTATTAAAATAAATAAAGGGTTATTAGGCTGCTGTCACTTTAAGAACGAATGCACAGATGCAATATGCTGTTACGCATGCGTTTTCTTTCTAAACTGTTTATGTTCACTTAAGACATAACTGCCTGTGTTTACAAGGATATTTTGACATAGTTTTGTGTGCATTTGTGCGATGCAAAAGTGTACTCAATTAATTATTTGCGCACTATATGAGAGGCGGCTTTCTGTGTGCGTGCTTTGGTTGTATAGAGCACAGAAAACAGCACGCAAGTCTTATTGCGCTTGAATGGTTTAAATTCACATTAAAATGCACACAAAGGAATCAATAAGAGGAATCACAATTTTAAATATTTATAACAGGTATCCAATTCCTGACCTAAAGTATCTGATTCCAGAATTGCAATCAATTTGATACCTAAACCTAGTGATGACGACAGGCTGACCAATGCTATCTCATGACCAATTCATACGTATTTTACATGGTGGCTATTTTAACCTCTTTCATACAAATTCATGAGATTTGTCTAAACCCCAGTGACGGGTAGGTTTAGGGGTAGGCCATTTGTACAAATTCATACAAATTTGGCAACTTGTAAAATAAAAAAAACCCTACAAATTTGCATGACCTCACTCATGCAAATTTGTCATTTTTTTTTTTTTTTTTTTGCTAAATCATACGTACTTTACGATTTGCCAAATTCGTATGAATTAGCCACATCGTAATATACATATGAATTGCTGTGAGATCGGGTTGGGCTGACTGGACATTTAGTTATTAGGTACTAACCGAATGAAAGAATACATGGACATGACTTTTAACTTTTTAGTTAAACATTTTATGTAAAAAGAAAGTTGCAATTGTGGTGCAAGAGAAAGCAATGTTAGGAAAGTGTTTGTATGATACTATGTGTCAGGGTTTGGCTGCGGTGAACTCACAACGATGGAGAATTAAGCAGAAACAGTCTTTAAACACAATACTGAGAACACAGGAAATATATCCAACAACCACGTAAACTAACGACAACACCGAACCATGAAGGAACGAAGGGCTTAAACACACAGGGACTAATCAACTTAACATGGAACAGATGTGTCACTCTAATCAGAAACCATAGCAACTAACAAGGAATGATAACGCAGGCAAAACCGGAACAGGGAGAACGAAACCAAAACACAATGAAACTAAACATAACTCTGACACAATGGTCAGTCATAGTTTAGTGTCCATTGTATGAAAAAAATTGACTGCAGAAAATGATTGACCAATCAGGATCAAGCAGAGCTCTGTTAGTAACCAATTAAGGGTACATTTCTTAAAGCCAATTATGGTCGTAAGTTCTGTCATTACCAATAGAGTTCAATTGAACTTGTGACCATAATTGGCTAACAATGCTCTTGGGAAATGCACCTCAGTTTGATTAGACAGACATTCCCTGGTGAAAAAGAAGTACACTTAGCATACTTAGAAAAAGTACTCATTATGCAAGAATATACATAAGTGTGAACCAAATGCAATGTTATCAGACACTTAGCTGAATATTATTTACAACTAAATGAAAATGTGTTAAAGGGTTAGTTCACCCAAAAATGAAAATTCTGTCATTTATTACTCACCTTCATGTCGTTCCACACCCGTAAGACCTTCGTTCATCTTCAGAACACAAATTAAGATATTTTTTGATGAAATCCGATGGCTCAGTGAGGCCTGCATAGCCAGCAATGACATTTCCTCTCTCAAGATCAAGTAATGTACTAAAAACATATTTAAATCAGTTCATGTGAGTACAGTGGTTCAATATTGATATTATAAAGCGACGAGAATATTTATGGTGCGCCAAAAAAACAAAATAACGACTTATATAGTGATGGCCGATTTCAAAACACTGCTTCGGGAAGATTCGGAGCATTATGAATCAGCGTATTGAATCATGATTCGGATCGCGTGTCAAACCGCCAAACTGCTGAATTCACGTGACTTTGGCGCTCCGAACTGCTGATTCGATACGCTGATTCATAACGCTCCGAAGCTTCCTGAAGCAGTGTTTTGAAGTCGGCCATCACTATATTGTTGTTGTTTATGGCGATTAGGACATCCGCGACATGCACACTTAAGCACCATTTTAAAAAATATAGCAATACCAAAATACAAACAATGTAGAATAGCTTGAATACAGCGTGCGTCTCCCTCAGACTGTAAACGAAGCTCTGGCGCACCGGATAACACGTCAGCAGCGTCTTACGTCAGCAGCATCACTGTGGAGTCGTGAACCACACTCCGGAGCAGAAGGGGGCGGTAATGCACCAATAAGCTGGATGCCAACCACCATAAAACAGGAAAGAAGAAGAAGAAGAAGCGGAGTCGTGAACGCGGATTGACAACAGGCCCGGAAGAGAATACAATGCTGAATAAAGTCATAGTTTTTGTTATTTTTGGACCAAAATGTATTTTCGATGCTTCAAAATGTCGCGGATGTCCTAATTGCCAAAAACAACCACGGCAACGTAAAAGTGCATTACCAACGCCGACAGATGAAAGGATTCAATGGAATCAGTTCAATGGAATCAATTCAATGGAAAGGATTCCGGAAGAGAATACAATGCTGAATAAAATCGTAGTTTTTGTTATTTTTGGACCAAAATGTATTTTCGATGCTTCAAAAAATTCTAACTGACCCTCTGATGTCACATGGACTACTTTGATGATGTTTTTATTACCTTTCTGGACATTCTGGACAGTCTACCGTACAGACATTTTCAGTGGATGGACAGAAAGCTCTCGGACTAAATCTAAAACATCTTAAATTGTGTTCTGAAGATGAACGAAGGTCTTACGGGTGTGAAACGACATGAGGGTGAGTCATTAATGACATCATTTTCATTTTTGGGTGAACTAACCCTTTAAGTACATATTTATATGTAATTTTTAATAATTCTATTGTCTGGTGAAATATGGTTAACTGTCAAATGTACTGACAAGCATTTATGGTAAAATAAAATACCAATATAAATAAATTTAATATCTGTCATGTATTAAATATTTGTAATGATAAAGCTTTAATTTAGTACATTTAAAAGTAAGAAAAAAGTTAAACAATATCAAATAATACACTAGTTTTTTAATGATTGATAAAACTATAATCATCAAGTACTTTACATGTGCTTTGCACACATTCAATACAGTTAAGCTCTTCTTTTTCACAAAGATTGACTCCATTATCAGATTGCAATGGCCAAACCATAAATACTATGGGAAAACTAAATAGCATCTGATGTGTGTCCAGTGTTCACTGCTGATGCTGGCAGAGTAAAGTCTCAGAGACAGTACAGTACTGATGGTAAAACTGCTGGCAAATCTTTGTGTGGGTTTGATAAGCTGCACTAATCCATCTCTGCCTGTTTGGACCATGTGCTGCTCTCGGTGTGTAAGCAGAGACCAGATTAGGATCAAAAAACATGATAACATCCGGCACATTCAGTATTACTGACCCCCACTTCATGTTAGATTAATTTTGAGGGCATTTCAAGCTGTCTGTGTGATGGAATTGCTGTGCTGAATTTCCTAGATCGCATTACTTTTCAGAAGCCCAGAGTGGAGCTCCTACAGAGCCCTTATAGGGTTAAAAAGAGAAGGCTGTATCTTATGCTTGTGCTCATTCAGAATTGATTTTTTCAAATTCCAATTCAATTCCTGAATTAAAAATACATTTCAATTGAGTTTGAAATTAAGCAAGTTTGATTGAAATGATTTAAAATGCAAAGAAATGCATGCATCAGTAATTGCAGATTTTAACTAGAAATGGAAGATTCCTCTTTCAATGTAAACATCATTAGCTGTAAGAGACCACATTTGGTTTTTGACCATTGAAAATGGGTAAAATTCAACAATTTGGACATGGAGCCACATTGAGATCCCTATATCTGTAAAACTTAACCATAGGGCCTTAAAAATAAAGATACCAAAAGAAAAATGATGAAAACCAGAATCTAAAAGGTTATTGAGATGTTGTTCATACTTCTTGGGTTACAGGCACATAACCTTTAAAAAAAGTAATATTTGGCCCTTAGAGAGGTATTTTCTTTGTAATTGTTTTGATAGAGGGAAACAACATATATTTTTACTTTCAATATTATTTGTTCTTCAGGGATTTTTCTTTAAATACATTAAGTAGTGACCCACATTTGGTTTTCAACCATTTAAAATGGGTAAAATTCAGCAATTTGTACATAGAGTCACATTGAGATCCACATATCTCTGAGATCAAACCATGTAGGGCCTTTAAACCAACGATTCTATAAGAGAAGTTTACTAAGAACCAGAATCCAAAAGAGTATTAAGATATATTTAATGCTTCCAGAATTATATGCACACAAACTTGGGAAAAGGAATATTTATGGCACTCAGATAGGAATGCATTTGTTTTGGTAATGGGAAACGAGATACATTTCTAGTTTCAAAACTATTTGTTCTTCATACATTATTTAAAAGAAAAAAAAAAGTATCAGCTGTATGCAAAGTGACCCACATTTGGTTTTTGACCACTGAAAATATGAACAATTCAAGAATTTACTCATTGAGAGCCCCATATCTCTGGAGTTGAACCATATAGGGCCTTAAAAATTAAGATAACTTTGCTAAGAATCCTATTAAGATTTCCTTAAATCTTCTTGAGTTACAGACATTCAAATTTGTGTCTATGTGTTATTCTATTCTTATAAGTACAATTCAAAACTAGATAAAAAAGTTTGAGGACAAATTTTAAGTTGGCTTGAAAAAGCCGGTCCAGAAAGTTTGAAGTAGTTTTAAAAGTGTGAAGTTTGAGAGTTTTCAGTTTAAAAGTTTAAGTTTTAGTTTAGTAGTTTGATAGATAGATAGATAGATAGATAGATAGATAGATAGATAGATAGATAGATAGATAGATAGATAGATGAGTTAGGGTACTCAAGGTACCTAGGGTGTTATGTGGTTGCTAGGGTACTTGGGGTGGTTGCTATGATGTTGCTATGTGGTTGCTAGGGTAGTCGTAGTGGTTGCTAGGGTGTTGCTATGCGGTTGCTAAGGTATTCTGGGTGGTTTCTAGGGTGTTGCTATGTGGTTGCTAAGGTACTCGGGGTGGTTGCTAGGCTGTTGCTATGTGGTTGCTAGGTATCCTGGTTGGTTGCTAGGGTGTTGCTATGCGGTTACTAGGGTAATCTGAGTGGTTGCTAGGGTGTTGCTATGCGGTTGCTAGGGTACTCGGGGTGGTTGCTAAGGTGTTGCTGTGTGGTTGCTAGGGTACTCGGGGTGGTTGCTAAGGTGTTGTTATACGGTTGCTAAGGTATTTTGGGTGGATGCTAGGGTATTGCTATGAGGTTGCTAGGATATTCTAGGAGGTTGCTAAGCTGTTCTGGGTGGTTGCTATGCGGTTGCTAGGTACTCTGTGTGGTTGCTGTGCTGTTGCCATGGTGTTCAAGGTGGTTGCTTGGGTGATCTGGGTGGTTGCTATGATATATAGATAGGAGATTACCAAATCCAATGATCAGAATGCCCTGTTCTCAGGTCAGTATATCGTAATCTCTTTTGTCAGACAAGGATTTATCACTGGGTCACGGCAGACTTTTAATGTTCCCACTTGTCCCTATATATATTAGATATGAATATGATGACTATGATCTGCAAGAAAAGGCAGGGTTCTTCCCTTCCCTTCACTATACTATTTTGTGCTAGCAGCTTCATAGTATCAGACTATACATAAGAAACATTTTTCCAGAGTTTAAATGTGACAGCCAGTCCTCTGCTGTCAGCTCATGCCACTTTTGCCTTGACGAATTTGCCAAGGAACTTGCTGGGAGCTGAGCAAACCGTCTATGTCATCTATAAGTGGGTCAAATATAGAGTAAATCCAGTCTGCAAGGCCCACAATGTCTGTGTAACCTCAGTCAGGTGCATCATGGGTAACCATACAGCAGCAGCAGCAACGCCTGAGTGACGTTTAAATGTTTTCATTATCACTATAAGAAATTACATACATAAATACATGATTATGCAAATAATATTTTGTGCATAAAAATGAGTTCTTCCACTGTAAATTATTAATGATTGACCTATAAGCAGCACCACGCTGAATCTGTGCCTGCACATCCACAGTTTCTGGAGAATTTTAACATCAGCCATTCACAAAGTGGTGCAATTGTTTATATTTCTATACACTGAACAAAAAAAAAAAATGGTATTTACTTTTGGTAACACGTTATTTTCATAGTCCACTTTAGACATTCTACTGACTATAAGTAACTTTACTAGCATGTCAACTTATTCGACTAACCCCAACCCTAACCTTACAGTCTACTAATATTCTAATGAGAGTTAGTTGACATGTAGTAGCAAAGTTACTCATAGTTTAATAGACTGGGATTCCCTCTGGGCCATCCTATAAGAGAGCTTAACAAATGAGAAACTTTTTAAATGCTTCATGTGGCAACATGTTTCATCACAGCAAATCACAGTCATGGTTTAGAAGTTTTAAATGCTTCCCCAAACTCACTTATTACTTGGGCCCTCAAGAAATCTGTGCCCCAGTTTGCCCTTCATAAAAGCCATCCATTACGATTGATAACTCTGACATGCATTTGAACAGGGAAATCTCATAAAAACATTATGCAATGTTTAGGTCTTTTTTCCGGGATTCCTGCACCCATTATAGCTTTGTCATCTAATGGCAGGTTCATTCAGACCTCTATTTATGTGCAAGAATTGAGTGTGAAGAGAAGCCGAGAGACATTAATTCCCCTGGCATGGAAACTCATCAGGGAGAATAATTGAATGGCTTGTCGTTTTTCAGATATATGGGTCAGAGCTGCCAGGTATGCATGCCTACAAATCCTGTGTGAACAAGACAAAATAGACTTCCGTTGGATTTGAATTGTGACTCTGGGATGTTTTATTAAATATCACTCTTTCAGGAAATGAAGCGAGGCTTGTTCTGTACTTTATCTTCTCTACTTCTCTACAAGCTATGTTATGAAACGTAATTTAAAAGAAAATACATGCTCTTCTACAATAATCAATGCAGCTATTGGATATGCAACATTTGCATTTATTCATTTAGCAAATGTTTTTATCTAAAGCAAATTGCAAATAAGGAAAACAACAACATAAGTGAATAACATGAAAAGTAACACTTTTTAGAAAGATACAGCCTCTGCATCACTGTGATTGGCTGATTTCCCTGTCAACTGGATAAAACCCTCCTATCTCATTTGAAACGTCGGCAAATTCACTTCAGTATGGGTCAAAGTTGCTGAAAAAGACAATAAATGTATCACCTTTTTGCGTATGGTCAGAGATAAATACTGAGCATCTCCCAATTCAAACATTTATTAATATTAATATTTCAGTGGCACTTTAGCATACAGTAAATATACTAACAGTAACACTTTACAATAAGTTTCCATTTATTAACATCAGTTACTAACATTAACAAACAATGAGCAATGCATTTGTTACAGTTATTTACTAATGTTTGCTATGGTTAGCTAATAAAAATACAACTGTGCATTGTTAGTTCATGTTAGCTTAGGTCCATTAAATATCAACTGATACAAATTTTGATTTATGTATAAGTAAATGTTGAAATGAACAATAACAGCTGTAAAACATTTCTAGCCAATTAAACTTGGAAATTAATGTTCATCTGCGGCCTTAAAAATGTGATTAAACTCAACTAAACATGAGTAAACTCATCTTGAAGATAGCCATTGTTTCAACTCACAGATAGACAAGACAATGGATTACTTTGTTTAATTTTTGAAAACGTATAAACTTGAGTTCAAGATCCCAAACAATTGTAGTTAAAAAGAAGAAAAAGTTCAAATGGACCTTATTGTTACACACTCACCATGGTGAGCCCCCAGTGGCCTGTAAGTGTAATCGCAGCTCCGACTTCAGACTTCTAGAGGGAACGCATATTTGCAGAAGAGGAAGCGTGCAGAACCAGCACAGTGACTTTATGCTACTGCTCTTCAGTTTTTATGTGGTTTGTCCTGTTTTTCTTCACACCGTGTGTGGCTTCACGGTGGCACAGACCCGAGTTGTATCTCTCCTCTGTTTGATGAGCCACGCATGTCCTCACTCGCTTCCATCCTGCCTGCTTCTCTGAAAAATGGCACTGCAAGGTTCATTTACGGAGATGGGCTGGCAATGACAGTGAAGGTTGAGTCTTTGATTTGTGTTTTCCACCTTTCCTGACAGGTGTCTCTCCAACACTTCATTTGACAAGGAGCCAATGCAGTCCCCTTTTCCTAAAGCTATTTCTCTGGAAATAACATGTCGCCTCATTTGTTTTAGGGTGAAACGTCGATTTCAACCGAATCGATTTGGGACTTGGAGGGACATCATGTCCTGTTAGCGTTATCAAAACGGCAATATCTGATAGCATACTACACTTCTTACTTCAGGGGAAGTAACATTCTGTCTTTGTAGAAACCTCAGAGTTTTATCTCCGTAAGCAAACTGCATTTTCAAACCTACACATTGATGTTGATGCAGCATCAATACTGTTGCCCTATGGGAAGGTGTAATACCGTAGCCTTCTTGGAGAACCTTGGAGCAGCTATAAATAATGGGTTGCGGAGTGCAAGAGAGAGAGAGAGAGCAGGTGCCTTTTGGCAACTCTGATCAAAAGGGCACCAAATGGGCTTATTAGCGTTTTTCTCACACCATCTGGGAATGGGGAAAGGGTAATGTGTGACAGAGTGCAGTTGCTGGAGTTCCCACATGGTCTACTAAACCTTGATTTAGGGTTTGTTGAGTCACGCAGAGTAGGAGAATGATGTATATGAGCACTTCCTTAGCCAGTGCAGTTGGTGCCTAACTGAATGCTAGTGCTCAGGGTCTATTAGTCTTTCACACAATTCTGCCTTAGGGTTGCTCTCCCTGTCTTCTTCGCACACTTCCACACAGCAAAGCGATGATATCTTTGGTGCCTTTCAACTGCTTTGTATAAATATCACTTTGCCGCTCTCTATTACCCTTCAGTCTGTTGCAGGATGGCCCCATCTTTCACCCCATCTCCTTTTTTTTTTTTACCAAAAAAATGTACAAAACATGTACTTTTTAGGGGTAGAAGCAAATCAGTCTCATTTGACGTGTCTGTGGCCACATTTCTGCATTGCTTCTTGACACTTTCAAAGTAAAAAGTCCATTGAGTGGCATTGAAAGCACGTTCAGTTTTATCCGAAACAGATGAAAATGAATCTGGCAACATGTTGGTTGATATACATATAATGGCAGTTTGGAAATGAAACGTCCGATGAATGGCACTAAAATGTTAATGCATTTGGAAAAGGGTTGTAACGGTACATGTATTCGTCCTGATCCATACGGTATGGATGCTATGGTTCCACACTCTAAACCAGAAGGGAGCGTTTGCGGTAATGCAACACTGTTTTCTAACCACCACAACAGGAAAAAGCACAGAAGAAGAAGAACAGATGATCTAGATATGCATGTAATCTCTCAACCAGTGTTTCAACCACAGAAAGACATCTTGAGTATAATATCTCACGTAGCATTACATTTACCTCAGGCAAGTCATTTAGTGTCCACAGAACTATAGAGGGAGCATTTCACTAAATATATGCACTATATTAATACTAATTACTTTTTAAATAAATTAACTCCGTTACCGTTACCATATGGTGCGTTGTGCGTTACTTTTTTAATTAATTAATTTTGGCTGAAGTGTGTAGCCCACAGCCAACCACTGAAAACAAGAAGACGCACTGTGGGCGTGTTTCCATTTATTCAAGTATGTGCGGCAGTCATAGCGAGTCGAGGCGAGAACAAGACGAGTTTCTCAAAGTGGAAATACCCTCATTATTTCACTTTAGTTGAGCATAAAGACAAAAACCTTTTAGTCAAATGTAAGCGTCTTTCTGGTTCGAATGTCCTATCTACTGCGATAAACAGCAACTCCAATCTGTCAGCACCTCCAGAAACGTAATTCATTTAAGCCATTAGTTGACTAGTTGCATTTATATTAATTTACTTTCTTAAATACTGGACAGAATAAACCATAATAATGATCGTAATATATGGCTATAGCGCATGCATAAAGCTTGCCACAAAGAACTGGCAAAATTAATGATTATGAATGTGACAAAAACAGCAAGGAGACATTTTAATTGTTTATTAATAAAGTAATGTTTTCTGAATCAGTGTCGGCTGCAAAGATGAAGTTGACATTGCTGACTCTCATTATCTCCAGATACTGGACGCGCCTAGAGAGAGAATGTACATTTCATTCGGATTAGGCTACATAATCAGAGTAGCCTATTTCTTTTCGTTTTTTTAGATATTTCAAGCTTTCTATAGATGTATTTCTCATGTCTGCGAGGCAAGCAGCCTATACGCTGAGTTTCGGTTCATTTAGCCTATAAGTCGCGCTCCAGTTCACGCGCCAGTGATCGCGCCCGCGCCTGCCATGATTATATTGTCTGCTATATTTGCTTCTTATTTGGTTGATGAAACATTGATTAAAATTAAGATACAATTTTTACAAAACGAAATTCACTTTAAAGAAAGGCTTTCTTCGAAACAAAACTTTATGAAGTGGTCACAATCATGTCTGACCCACTCCATGCCTCCCGATATATTGTGCATCTTATGATGCATCTTACTCATGCTGTTCACCTTTCATAATCAAGTAAATGAATTTAAAACATAACATAGGACTATTTAAACATAAATATGAAACTACATTTTCTTTAATGGCTACCAACACGTATTGTACAGTACAGAGAAATTTCATAAGCAAGAGCAGATCATGAGTCACGAGTCGGATCAAGAATAATTTATTCTTAGACTTATATTTAATATTGGGGCCATTCAAGTTATTTGACATATTTAATTTTTTTTTTTTAAGTAACGCAATAGTTACTTTCCCTGGTAATTAGTTACTTTTCTAATGATGTAACTCAGTTACTAACTCTGTTACTATTTGTGAGAAGTAACTAGTAACTATAACTAATTACTTTTTTAAAGTAACGTGCCCGACACTGCTCATAACATAGTCTTGTGCCAGGAATAGCGCAAAAAATAAGTCTTTATTAATGGATAATCTGCCCCTGTAAACATAATTTGTGTTCAAAGGAATAAAAGTTGTTGGTGTTTTACTGCAACTAGTTTTCATTTTAGCTGGACATTATACGTTTTTGGAGTTTTGCAAAAAAAGAAGAGAGGGTCATATTTTCCCATTGAGCTATTGGGTAGAACAGCTTATATTACCTTTGAAGGTGCATTGTACCATATCTGGGCATAAAAAAAGCTGCTAATATCATTCTTTTGATGGTTCTGCCCCAATAAGAAGAAAAAGATACAATCTTAGCAGTCTTTTATGACTAATGTATAATGAATAGACTCAGAAAAGCAACAATATTAACTAGGAAAGTCAGTGACTTAGCTTTGCTGATGACGCTTGCTTTATCCCCGTGAGAATTAGCACAGATGCCAACACAGACGCACACACATACCTGCAGCTGTCTCGAGACAGACTTGCTCTCCCTCTAAAAGCGCCAAAGCTGAACTCTGCAATCATAATTGTATCGTCCGTTACGGCTTCAGCTAATGGTGGCACCACCAGGCTCCTCGTTTGTCTTCAAGAAGGCGACACAGTCCAGCAAATCCTCTAATGGTTTAAATCATCCACGGTTTCTGCCGGACACAGATGTCTCGATCATGCCAGAGTGCTAATTAGCGAGGTATAACATAGGTGAGAGCCAAATGAAAGGACTATCTTCCTCATCTCGAGAAAGCGTGAATACATTTTCATTGCCGCTGATTCGGCCAATATGTTTAACGGGATTCTCCAGAAAGACAGTCTGGTTTGGCCAGAGGTCCACAGGGGAAATGGAGCGCTCAATCTTACGCAAGCGGTAAGCGCAGAAAATATGAGTCCAGACGGCCAGGTGTGTCCCGATTCCTCTGATTGAATTCCCGCCTGCCTCTATGGCCTTCACCACCACAGCTCACTTTTCATCTCACCTAATCTCATTATGATTTTATGGCCTGTGCCGCCCAGGGATGTGAGGCTTTAGGAGCGCACGAAGCTGCCAAATAGATTCCCTTCAAGCCAGCGCGAAAGAGAAACCAAATAAGAGTGAAAATCTCTAGCCCCCCTCCAGTTCCAACTTGATAGAGTTGTTTTTGACATAAGCCAAGTGGAATGGAGAAAGGAATTGCTGCCGTTTTATACCGCTAGTTTATTTAGCCTCTTCTAATGATCCTAGATGGCAGTTGTCATTGTATAATAGCTTGACTTGGCTAAGGCTAATGACAGCCAATTAGCCGGAGCCTGGAGAGACAGTTATTTTTTAATGTCTCTGGTCTATAAACTCTTTAAGTAACATCAGAGCTCAGTAATAACATGGTTTAAAGGATGCAATGTTCTGAAACTGAATTCAGCATCTATTTGAAAAGAATTGTACTAATAAGTCGGGAGACCCCTCACAAGATATAGTATATGAGTAGTAACTTGACATTTGATGATTACACACCAACCATGTCTCGAGCCTTAGTTTACGCATGAGCGTCGTTGCTTAATGTTTCAAATCTTTTATATACACATAATAAAGTCATTATGTAATGCCCCTCAGGCTGAGATCTAATTGTTTCTCTCCTCTGTTGGATTTGTGCCTGATACTCCCACCTCTTTCTGAGGCTAATTTGGTGTTGACAGCGTGTCACATTAGGTGTGGACGACACCGTCCATCTGGCCAGAGCGCAACGAGGCTATTCTTAACACGGCACACAGGGGGAGCGTGGGAGTGATAACTGACACGTTCATTTCTGTTTTTGGAACGTGGGTTGGAAAAGACTTACACATTCACGCTGAGACATTCTGTGTATGCAAAGGTGACCCCCCTCAAGCGCACGCATTTTCACAGATAAACAGAGCATTTTCGAGATATTTAGTCGAGTAATAAGGACCTTTGGAGGGCCATTTAGTAATGGCAGTCTAATGATTCTGGCCTCATCTCTTGTATAAAAAGCATTTTGTTATTTAGGCAATATCTGGACTCATTGGTGCATTCAAGATAATCTGAAATTAGCGCTTTCCTCCGACACAAGGAGAGAAAGATTTATGGTATGATATTTATGTGAGATTTAAAGTGTCCCTTGTGAAAACGAAGAGTGCTTTGTTGCATTCAGATGCACTTGTAGTGTATGCCAAATCTTAGAAGTATATTATTTAAAAACAAAACTGTACTTGATGAAATAAAAGGCCACATCAGCACACTTAAAGGTCCACTGAAGTGCCTTGCTTTATTCACTGTGTTGATGTAATTTCCAATGAAACAGGAAGACAGGGCGGGATATATCTAGAAGCTCATCCCCTTTTTTCAAAATAGCCAATAGCATTTTGCCTAGATCACAACTCGAACAGAGCCGTTGAGCTTGTAAAACACAATTTTCCTCATAATCTCTAACTGTTTCTCCTCCATATTTCTTTAACCCTTAAATGCATGACTGTTTCGCCAATCATTCTTACATATTCGGGTCTTTAACGACCCAGATCTATATCTAACACGGAAGGATCTCTACCAGTCGCGATAATATAAAACTCTTCTGATAATAGAATAACAATTACAGAAGAATAAAATAAAGCATATTTTGTTACCTTTTGGAGCTTGAAAGGGCTCCGTTTGAGCAGATGTTTTATGTCATCATCACTGTCCTCGTCAGAGCTCATTTCCAAGTAAATTCAGCAAATAATGGGCTAGTTTTATGTTTGAGGTCACAAATATGAGCCCATTCGCGATCTCAAACGTATTCTCAAAACTATATAATTTGCAACATCTTCGATCGCTAGATGTAGCATTCATCAATATTTTGATCGCTAACAGCTTCACCAGATCCATAAGAGTTACAGTCATATTTGATTGCGTTCAGTACTTGCTCTGCAGTAAATCGCTGAGCCATTTCATGTTTTTCTTATTATTTCGTTTTCTGTCTGAATGACTCGTCACTTCAGCATTGTGTTTCAGACATTGCCACCTTGTGGAATAAAGGTGAATTGCACTTATTCCGTCATCTAAGATTCAATTATTGTTGTGCAGAAAAAAAATATACTTACACTCATACACACCTCGGGTCGTTAGCGACCCTATACAATTTTTACAAAAAAATTTATACAAAAATAGGCATTCTTTTATAATTTTATGATTTTTTTCTTGTTATATATTTTTTTATAATTAATTGATTGAGGAATACCAAGAAGGTTGATGTCTAACTTTAAAAAATGAACGAGGAGGAGGGTAGCGAATGATGTCCCGGGTCACTAAAGACCCGAGGTATGCATTTAAGGGTTAAAATATAGCATTGTTTGTAGAATTCAAATTCAAATGTGGAAAGCATAGTCATCTTTCAGAGCATTTGATTGGACAGAATATTTAATGTGAAGCTGAAGTCCACAGTGATGTCATGAAAATCTGTATTGTTTTGGAACACACCAGCTTATTCATAACCTTTAGGCTAAAATATTCATACTAAAAGCTGAAAAACGTACATTTTTATTTCAGGGGGACTTTAAAGAGAGGACACTTTCACGACTGTTTTTTTTAAACACTTTTTCCCCAGTTTCACAGATAAGGTTTAAGCTAGTCCCAGAATAAAATGCATGTTTGAGCTGTTTTAACTGAAAGCAACTTGCACAGAGCTGTCTTAAAACATATCAATACCATTGTTTTGTCTGAAGATACACATCAATAACGTATTTTTCTGAGGCATGTGTATAAAAGCTTCTTAAATGTCCTAATTAAACTAAAGCCTAATCCTGGCTTAATCCAAGCCCTGTCTGTGAAACCAGGCCTGTGAGTTAAGTACACATTGTAATGTCAAATTAAAACTTTTTCCTTTAAAGTACATTTTAAATCCTTATGTGGTAACACTTTACAATAAGGTTGTATTAGTTAACATTAGTTAATGCATTAGTTAACGTTAACTAACCATGAACAACACCTCTGTTCAGCATTAGTTAATGTTTGTTAACGTTAACTCACGCATGTATTAATGCATCTATTCATGTTAACAGTGCAATTAGTTAACATTAGTTAATGCATTAGTTAACATTAACTAACCATGAGCAACACCTCTGTTCAGCATTAGTTAAACTTTGTTAACGTTAACTCACGCGTATATTAACGCATGTATTCACGTTGACAGTGCAAGTCGTTAACATTAGTTAATGCATTAATTAACGTTAACAACACCTCTGTTCAGCATTAGTTAATGTTTATTAACGTTAACTCACGGATATAGTAATGCATGTATTCATGTTAACTGCACAATTAGTTAACTTTAGTTAATTCAATTAGTAAACATTACCTAACCAACAACACCTAGCTGTTCAACATTAGTTAATCATTGTTAACGTTAACTCACACATATATTAATGCATCTATTCATGTTAACAGTGTTAAGTAGTTAACATTAGGTAATGCATTAGATAATATGAAATAATGGGCAATGCCTGTAAATAGCCTTAATGTTTTAAGGTTAACTTACTGTGCATATTTACATTAGTTTATGTAGCGGTTGACACACTAAGAGTGATCATTTTTAACTCATCTACGCTAAAGGTAAAAATGCCATTGTGTCTATTCATATTAACAGCACAATTAGTTAATGCATTAGATAACATGAACTAGTCATGAACAATGCCTCTTATTTAGCCTTAATGTTTTAAGGTTAACTTACTGTACTTACATTAGTTTGTGTAGCAGTTGACACATTTCTAACTCTCCACTCACTCACACTAAATTAAGGTAAAAAATACCATTGTGTACCTTATCAGCATTATTTATTAACAAGGCATTGATTTGGGCTGTAAATATAATTCTGAAGTGCAAACCATCTGAACATTAACAGATATGTTGTTCATGTTTATATGCATTTTACTATCATTACTTACATTCAACAAAGCATTTATTAATGGAATATGTGAACCTTATTGTAAAGTGTACACTATTTCATCATTAACTGATGAGTTACCAACATTTGTAGACCCTTTATTAACACGACTTACCATTAACAAAGCATTCATTAATGGAATTTGTGAACCTTATTGTAAAGTGTACACTATTTCATCATTAACTGATGTGTTACTAACATTTGTAGATCCTTTATTAACATGACTTACCATTAACAAAGCATTTAAATGAAAAATAAAATGTCTGTAATTGTTTACCCATTTTGTAATATTTAGTTTGTTTGCTGTGAGGCGTTTTCTCCTATGCAGTGACTGACAATGCATAAGACACACCAAAGCACAACATAAATTAGAGATAGAACCAGTTAGATTAGAACACAGTCTGGGGGTCAGAACACAGGACCCTTAGGGTGCGTTCACACTTGTCATGTTTGGTTCGATTAAAACAAACCCTTGTGCGATTGCTCAGTTAGCGCGGTTCATTTGAACATATGTGAACGCTGACTAAAAAGAAACTCTAAAAAGGATAGAATCCTCACGCATGTTGGTTTTTCTTGTCATAGTCGCAAGTTTGCCCATCACAGGCATCAGACGCGCGTCTCGTTTGTGTGTGTAACGGATGGATTCCCGCCGCTATTTTGACTACTTTACACATTTTATGAGCTCTTCATGAGTTCCCAGCTGGTCAAAATACCATCACATGCAGGCTACGCATACACAAAAAGCGCATTTACCTCAGCACACAGCATTGTTTTGGATGTTTGTTAAAGGTACAATCTGTAATATTTTTTTCCGCTAGAGGTCGCTAGAAGCCTATTCAAAACAAAGGCGTAGTTTGATGGCTCCAAATTTTAGAGCAGAAACTTGGGACATGTGGTCTCCATCTCAACGGACGGTGCAAAAGAATAGGGATTGGAGTCGGGAAGAACTCATGTTCATGGATGCGATTATTAACGTTACTGTAGTATGAAGCAGAGCAGGAGCGAGTGTTGTGGATCTGAACGAGGAGCTGGAGCGATTGATCAACACACGCCTCACGAGCAGCGGGACTTTTATCATGACACAGTCACCGGCGCCGCTTCCGCTTTTCCGGTCATGAGTATGAGGTTTACGGGAGCTGTCCTTGTCGACAGAACCAGCGGCAGACGGTAAACAGTAATTATGTTCCATAAATAAGTAACACAATCCACCATAAAACGTGCAAGAAGTAAATAAGGAACAGCTTGAAGCAAGCTAGTGGTTTGCTGGACGCTAGACACTACTTCCGCATTTGTCCACGACACTGTTGTCATGTGGTTTCTACATCAGTAAAGGCGGTAACAAAGGGTAACCAACGTCATTGACAGGCGACTGCACTGCCCCGTGTCACTGTTTAGAATGGGAATTTTCTCATGATTTACAAGGAGTTGAAAACATTAGAGATATTGTTAGTCATCAGCTGGACAAAATATATAACACTAGCCTAGTGGTTTTTGGATATTTTACTGCGAATATCTTACAGATTGTACCTTTAAGTTCCAATTCAAAATAGGCAATACATCATAAAATCTGACCAATCACGTTGTGAATGTATTGAACGTAATGAACTCAAGGTTCGGTATCTTTTGGTTTGGTGATAAAATTGCCAATCTGAACGCTAATTGGACCGGGACTAAATGTTTTTTTTTCTTCTTTGGTCCGGACCAAATAAACCAAATGAACCGAACTACAAGTGTGAACGCACCCTTAGAGCCAGCTAGTGTCTGGAGGTCAGAGCAAAGCACAATCAGAACCAGCTAGAACAGCCTGGGACTCAGAACACAGGACTAGACCCACCTGTATTAGAACATCAGCCTACTGTCATACTCTACAACTAGGCCTACTCTACATTCCAGCCCTGAAGGTTACAGGGAAAGATGAGGAGATGCTCTCTCCATCTCTCCAGGCCTTTTAGGTTGAGGCAGCTTCTTTACCACATCACTTTTAGGAACATGTGCCACATCATTCTCCTCGAGGGGTGTTTTGCCCCAGAGGTTGTCTTCCTGGTGTTTTGCCTAGGCATGATGGCTTTTCTACAATGTTTATGACATTAAAAATAAAACATATGTAATGTAATATTACATTAAAATATGTTTAAGACTAAATTTAACTTGTGCCTTATGTCTCACTTTACCCCAAAGCATTTGTCTCACTTTACCTCACCACTACATTTAAAAAAAAAAAGATCACTCTTAGCAATTCAGGCTACTCTTCAGCTTGCATCATCACATGGTTTTATATGTTGATAGTTCATCAACATGTATGATATAAGTTTTTCTACCTGAATCAGTTTGCTTTGGCACAACAGTTGATTAAGTTGACCGCAAGAAAATTTACTTTTATATGCAAAAAATATATTTTTGTGAAAAAAACATGCTTAGCACAGCACCATGAGGTCCTCTCCTTCATGGCCAAGGGGAAATGTGAGGGGCTTGAAAACATAATTGTCACATAACCACAAATGTGTTCCTTTGTCGAGATACAGGGGGTGTCTCACATTACCCGATGTCTCACATTACCCCACTCTCCCCTACTCCAAATCTTTATAATCCATATGTTTGTAAGGAACATATCCAAATTCTGCGTTTTTTCCGTCGTTCTTCATCTTCATTCTCAGCAGCGACCGTCATAGTCAAAGCCCGCGCTCGCTATGATTCAAATTTTAAAAAGTCGCGCGCGCCCACGAGATCCGTTACGGCATGGTTTACGGCACTGATATCAAACGCTCATTGGTTCTCACCTGCTTCGTCACAGATTGCGACATGCCGTGTTTCAGTGGATTGACATTTGAGTGCGCGCCTTCACGGAGAGAAGCCGGATTCATCATATTTTCATGGATTATTATCTTAAATTCTGCTCTGTACCCTATTAAAACTATTACCGCCAGAGAGGACTGCGACTGCAACTCATCATCATTTGAACTTTCGGTACAACTTTTGACATTTTTGCAAAAAAATAAATTATTGTGATTACGCTTGTCTCTTATTCTTTTATTTATAACTGTACGGAGATTTACCAAGAAATCCAAGAAATGGTTATGGGTAGGTTTATGGGTAGGTGTGGATTATTGGCTCAAAATATCGTTTAATTTCATTAATGAATGCTTTGTTAAGGGTAAGTCATGTTAATAAAGGATCTACAAATGTTAGTAACACATCAGTTAATGATGAAATAGTGTACACTTTACAATAAGGTTCACAAATTCCATTAATAAATGCTTTGTTAATGGTAAGTCATGTTAATAAAGGGTCTACAAATGTTGGTAACTCATCAGTTAATGATGAAATAGTGTACACTTTACAATAAGGTTCACAAATTCCATTAATAAATGCTTTGTTAATGGTAAGTCATGTTAATAAAGGGTCTACAAATGTTGGTAACTCATCAGTTAATGATGAAATAGTGTACACTTTACGATAAGGTTCACAAATTCCATTAATAAATGCTTTGTTGAATGAAAGTAATGATAGTAAAATGCATATAAACATGAACAACATATCTGTTAATGTTCAGATGGTTTGCACTTCGTAATTATATTTACAGCCCAAATCAATGCCTTGTTAATAAATAATGCTGATAAGGTACACAATGGTATTTTTTTACCTTAATTTAGTGTGAGTGAGTGGAGAGTTAGAAATGTGTCAACTGCTACATAAACTAATGTAAGTACAGTAAGTTAACCTTAAAACATTAAGGCTAAATAAGAGGCATTGTTCATGACTAGTTCATGTTATCTAATGCATTAACTAATGTTAACTACTTGCGCTGTTAATATGAATAGATTCATTAATATATGCATGATTTAATGTTAACAGTGATTAACTAATGCATTAACTAATGTTAACTAATTGCACTGTTAACGTGAATAGATGCATTAATACATGCGTGAGTTAACGTTAACAAACATTAACTAATGCTGAACAGAGGTGTTGTTCATGGTTAGTTAACGTTAACTAATGCATTAACTAATGTTAACTAATACAACCTTATTGTAAAGTGTTACCCATTATGTTTTAATAATCTTTTTTTTCATGTTTTTATCATACACTTACTTTGTAAATAGTTTTAATAAATTTTAATTTTAAATGTAGAAAGTAACACATATATTTGCCACAGATTCATACGTGTTAAATCTAAATGATATTTAAATAATTTTATATTGATATTTTACATTTTAACCATATTTCAAAGACAATAGAATTATGAAACTACATATAAAGATGCATTTGGTAGTACTTTATTTTAGGGTCTTTTAACTAGTTGCTTATTAGCATGCATATTAATAGGATCTTGGCTGTTTATTAGTACTTATTAAGCACATATTAACGCCTTATTCTGCATGACCTTATTCTACATTCTTAATCCTACCCCATACATACACTTAACAACTACCTTACTAACTATTAATAAGCAGTAAATCAGGAGTTTATTGAGGGAAAAGTCATAGTTATTAGTGAATATGTGTTCCCATTCACTTAAATCCTACTTAAGTGGGGCAAAAACACAATATGCATGTACAATACATTTTCATTTAATTGCAGTTAACATACAATTAAGTGTCCAAAAACATTACAATCAGTCCACACTTAAGTATATTAAGTATGTGCACTTATAAGTATATGCTAAAGTGTACTTGTCGATTTCAATAGTCCACATTAAACACTCTAACTATGAGTAACTTTGCAACTACATGTCAACCTACTCTCATTGGAGTATTAGTAGACTGGGTTCGGGTTAGTAGAATAAGTTGACATGTAGTTACAAAGTTACTTATAGTCAGTTGAGGAGCATCAAAATAAAGTGTTAGCAGATATTAAGCAGACAGTCTACTAATACTCTAAAGGCTGCTAGTTGACATGTAGTTGCAAAGTTTTAGAAAGTGTTACCATAATTGTGAACGTGTATATGTCATGCTGCATATGAAGGTTTTTGAAAGAAAATCAAAAACTGTACAGTGTTGTAAACCGGCTCTTGCTGTTTTTAGGTCACATCTCATGTGATTTTAAATGTATTTTTAATTCTGATGCGAATGTATTTTTTGATTTGAAATGACTCCATAACATTTTTTTTTTTTTTTTTTTTTTTTTTTTTTTTTTAAGTTAGATATATGTCAAACATTTTTATGTTTGTGCAAAATCATAGTGCTGAAAAAATGTAGTCTGACATGGTTCTTCTTTACTAAGCGTCAGGGTTGTAACAAGTAAACAGGACATTAACATATGCCAGTCAGCTTGCCAACAAATATCAGTACTTCTTTAACGCTCCTCTTCAGGGGAGGGCTGCGGTTATCTTTCCGGAGGTTCGTCGTATAGAGGCGCGTCTGGAGCCCTTCAGACCCATCGCTGCAGCTCTTTGCAGCATTGTGAATGTGAAGGCACCTGGACAGGTATAAATATTAATCATGCCCATTGTTAGAGGAAGCTTTGTGGGCTTGACGTGAGCAAAACATCCTACCTCTTCTCCTCTCTTCCTTCTGATGACTGACAGATTTGAACATTTCATTTTTTATTTATTTATTTATTTATTTTTTTGGTGAGGCTTGGCCCCACAAGCCGGTTGGCAGCAAACCTGTCAGGCTGTGCCGCTCAGTGTGTGTGTGAAACGGTTGTGATGGCAAAAGCAGAAGATTGCTCTGGTGAATGACAGGCTGGAGCATTAGCATTCAGATCCACGCCGCCGCTTTGATATCTCCTCGCTGCAAGCCGATGGGACCCGGAATCGTCCAGTGTTTCCTTGTTCGTCCACTTCTCCAGCTCTCCATCCCTATATCATGTAGCTAGTCATCTCCGAGCACAGGGTCCGTACCTCCACTCGTACGATGCCGTCTGTCTTCCCCGCGGCTGCCGTCCGAGCTCAGAATTCTTTATGTTTTGACTGTGACAACACAAAGCACATGCAGAGCTGTTTTTACTACCACGTCTAGATGATGTGGTAACATGACTCATTTTAACATGGAAAGGATATGAAAGGCGAGAGGACATGTCCAAGGTCAAAACGCTGAGAAATGCTCTTTGCACAGGGGGAAGTACATATGGTCTTTGGCTGGAAACTGTAAAGCAGTGTGTGTGTACTGTAGCTCTGTTCCAAAAGCAGGCAGCTTCCTAAATAGGCAGCAACCTTTCAAGGGAGCATCTTACTGTAAATGCCTTAGTTAGATTTGGAATGCTCTGCATGGGAAGCAACGTATCGCAATCGATTCGAATAGAGCTTGATGCTAACACAATCCGACTGTTAAGTCATGCCGTGAGGAATGCCGTTTCCTGGTCAGAGCCGCTACTCATTTCACGTGAGAATACTCTCTCAACAGCCGTTGCCAAGCTAAGCATTTTAAAATTTAGAGTGTACACTACAGTCTCTGGGTTCATAACATCCTGTATGGAAGTAAATTAATGCCAAATGTTCAAAATGGAATGAAAATTGCCTGTTGCATATTATAGGTTGTATTTTTAAACAGAATTAATATTTTAGAAGTGAAATCTGAATGGTGAATATGGATTATTGAGTTTTTAATAATAAAAAAAAAAAAAAAAACGTGTGTGAAATGTTTTGAATTTAAATATTAACAGCTTAAAAGACAACCATTTTGAATTTCAGCCCATTAAAATAAAAATGCAAGCCCTAAAAATACAATGCATTAAAATGCAAATACGGTTAATGCAATGCATTTTATTATTTTATTTAATTTTATTTAATTTTCAAATAGTGCAATTCAACAAGCTTTTTTGTTTCAAACACATTTGGCATTAATTTTCTTCCATAATCCCGGAGATGAATATTTTAACAATTTATAAAATAGGAATCACTGTCTGTCCATCTGAGATTTCGGTATGGAGATAAAGATTAGGATCATGATTTTTCGGTAGTATTACATCACATCATGAGTGTATATTAACACCGTTCTTTTATTTATTTATTTATTTACTTATTTTTGGGGGCGTTTGGACCCAGAAGTGATGATGCATGACATCAGACTATATTATGACCACAAAACACTTTTACCATAGCGTATGAACTAGTGTTGTAGTCAAGACCACCTTATCCGAGACCGAGTCAAGACCAAGACCAGACCAGCACTCCTTAAGGCAGGAACACACCAAGCTGACGCCGACGAACTAGTGGTGACGAAAGCAGACTGCGGGGTGCAAAGTTGCCCTGACACACCAAACCAACGCTCGACAGTCAACAGCCAATTAGCATGTCCATTCTGCGCCTGCGTAAGATGAAATGCCTTTCCGTCCCAGCAGGTGGCAGTAGCTGATCTGCCAGTCAGAATGATCAGATGGCCTGAAGGACCGACGAGCTCTGATGCCAATTCAATGTGTCGAATCGGCTGAAAAAAAGCTGATGAGGACCAACTTCAGCCGACGGTGCAGAACACACTGAGGAAATTTAGTCGGCCAACAAAAGCTGCCCGACAGCTGCCTTTAAATTCATCTAAAAGATCCACACCTGAGAAATGACTTGGTTTTAATCAATAAATACAATTAGAATAAGACACTATATGGAGCTGTTAACAATCAAATGAAATCGTTAACAATGAAATTAATCTTTGCACTGCAGAGGTGGCACAGAAGCTGCATCTGAATTAGTAAAATTACAAATGCATAAATAATGTTGAGAATAAAGTTTTACAAATAAAATTTTGTTTGTTGAATGTTTGTATAAAAGCAATATCAAGTTTACAATTGTGCTCAAATTTGTGGAAACACCTCATGCTTGATTAAGTTATAATATAAAAATCCAGATCTCATACAAGTACTTTTTTTTGCAACAATTTTTTGAATTTTGTGAGCATTTGCATTAATTTTAGTGACATTTTTGACACAATCCCTCATTAATTTCTGACCCAGCACAAAAAATAAATCAAATTGCAAATTGCATATTGATTGCATCTGAAGCAGTAAGTTTTACATCCAATCACATTTATACTAGATATAAATGTGATTGGACTACTACAACACTAGTATGAATTAATACATTTTGACGTTTACATCACATAACCAGCTTCATATGATATAGTAAACTTGCTCGGCAGCTCACCTGGTACAGCATTGCACTTGTAATAAAACTTGTAGAAGCAGCTAAAATGGCATGGTTGCTTCTGCGAATGTGTTTTTACCTCACGTTTGCTTTTGTTAACACTATCGGTCAGGTTTAGTGTAGGTGTTACATTATTTACAAACACGATTAACTCTTTAAGCTCCATTCACCGGACATTTAATTCCCCAACTGCTGCGACATGTACACCATATTGCCAGATTGACATTCATCTGTTTCGGATAGAACCGAACATGCTTTTAGCATCACTCACTGGACACTTCACTTTGAAAACGTACAAGAAGCAACATAATATCATTCTGCAGAAATATCACCACAGGTACGTTTCTCCAGTAAGCCTTGGTTGAGGCAGATCTAGTCACAGTGCATTCTGAGATCGCCTTCTCCACAAAGGAATCACGTAATGCTGAATTTTGGCTATAATTAAGTCTTTTTTGAAGAATCTTCCCACTGGCAGTTTACGATTCTGTAAAATGCTGCTTACTAAGTTTTGAAACAGAGCAAAATATATTAAGACCTTCAATTTAAACATTATTAGAAGAGCAGAGCGTAGTGTTCATATGTGCCTAAATCTGTTTTAGTGGGCACTGTATTCCTCAATGGGCATAAAGATGCAGACAAGCAGAACTTGAACATAATTTTCAGAATCTCAAGAGTGTATCTGTATAGAAGGACTGTGAGAGAGGAAAAATACTAATAGCATAGTATTTTGCATCAGTGTGTCAGAAGGTTGTGCTATTGTTTCAGTATTACACACATCAACTGAACCATCAAATCTGTGCATGTCTGAGCTCACTCTACTCCAGCTGGAAATACAGATTTATGACTCCTTACTGAGGTTGAACAAATCTGAGCACATGAATATATGGCTATATATGTTTGTGCATATACATTTTTCTTTACCACTTTTTTTTTTTTTTTTGGACAAAGAAAAATGTGCTCTAAAATGGTATTTGTCAATTAAAAATAGCCAACACAGTACAGCATGTGTATCACACTATAGTGCAATAAGAAGCTGACATGTCTGAGCAAACAACTCTGTCATTTTATAAATCCTTGCAGGGCAGTGGGTAAACAGGAGGATGAGGGATATGATGAAATCTGTGTCATTATCTGAATCCAGATGGAACGGCCAGGAAGAGCATTCAGCATTTTGAAAGACATTCATTATGTTTTGTTTTGTTTGATTGAAGGTCTTTCTCTCTCTATGTGTGTGTGTGTGTGTGTGTGTGTGTGTGTGGACGGTCAAGTAAGACATGTTCCTGGATCAACATATTTTGTTGATCCTGGAACAACATTGCTATCCGAAAATTTAGTCCTAACCTTTTCCCAACCCCTAAACCTAACCCTACACATACATTATCCCTAAAATCAGAGGGAAATGATAGTTGAATAACACTGTTGTGGAAGCACCTAACTCAGGTTGTAAGCCTAAACTTGACATAAATGGTAAACTTGTCCCTCAAATCTGATTGGTTGATTGGAATGTTGTTCCAGGATCAACAAAGATGTTGATCCAGGAACATGTTGTACTTGATGAAATCACATTCACCGGTGTGGTGGTCTGAGCCATACAGAATTTCATTGTAATTTTGTTATAATGAAAATAAAGAACTCTAAAAAATACAAAAGGTAATTGTGACTTTTTATCTCACAATTCTGATCTTATAACTCGCAATTGCAAGTTTAGATCTTGCAATTCAGACTTTTTTTCAGAATAAACTTGCAATTGCAAATTATAAAGACAGAATTGGAAGATATAAACTTGTGAATAATTCTTAGAAATAAAGTCACAATTTCAAGAAAATAGTCCTAATTGCAGGATATAAACTCACAATAGCAAAAAAAAAATAAAAAATAAAAAACGTCAGAATTGAGTTTATATTGCACAATTTACCTATTTTATCAGAATTTGTGAGATATTAACTTTGCAAGTTATCAAGTACAATTCTGAGAAAAAAAGCTAAAAATTCGGACATTTTCTCTTACGCATTAGAATTGCGTGATAAAAAGTTGCATTTTATCTTTTTATTCAAGAAACAAGCTTCTAAATTTCTAATCTAATGTACACATCATAGTCATTTTCATTTGCTGACATTAGTTAAGTACATTAGTTAACATGAACTAATGAAGAACAATACAGCATTGATTAATCTTAGTTAATCTCCACATCTACTAAACATGTTTAAGGTTTGTATCTGTTAACATTGATTAATGCACTGTGAACTAACATGAACGTGACCATTTTTATTAATAAACACTGTAAAAATCTATTGCTCATATTTTGTTTTTTTATTGCTTGGATGCATTTTGTTATATAGACATTTTTGATTGAAAAAAGTGTGAATTGAAGCCATCATTGAGTTATTCCCTAACACAGCATTGCATTCAATGAGCTTATGTTATCAAGGCAATTAGTTCCAGAAGTATATTACAGTTCATAATTATTTAACAATGCATTGTAATCTTGATGGCTTGTTTCCTCTGTATCATTCTAAACAAACCCAACGTAAACAGCTGTCAATGATTCAGGTCAACACTCATTATTTGTGTGAAGACAAGTCCCTGAAGATCACAATGTCAAGGTTGCGGAGGCTTGTAATCATGTCCACATCAGGCTCTGATTAATAGTTTAATCACAACTTGCCAGAAAACATTAACAAGCTTTTAATTGAATGATGTGCAAAAATAAATAATAAATAACAGTAACGTTGTTGTTAGCAGCTATCCGGGGGAGAAACTGCCAGAATCCATGTTTGTTAAGTCTCTTAGAGGAGCAGTGATTAACGATAATGTGATCAATTACAGATGAGGAGGATAATGCTTCTTATCTGTGATGATAAAACTGCCCTTTTGAGGGGGAGTTTAATATAGCTCCGTATACGAGCGACTATCAGGAGAAGGCTTTACGTTTGTAATCTAAAGATTATCTAAAAAGAGTGATTGCTACAAATTCATCCAAATAACCTCACAGTTGCAGAGAATAGCATGCCGTGCCACTGTAGCTAACAGCACGGATCTGTGTGTTTAGCAACATTTGGCCTCTTAAACTTGGATATAAACATTGCGTTTGCCCAGCTTGTTGATAGTGGTGGATACAGTACAACCAGAACTAATATGAAGTTGACTTGAATCTTACAAGTTTGAGAAGCACTCTTAACTTAGATGATGGAGGTATTCAGTTCACACCAGTGAAAGGGAAAATGGCATATCCATAAGCAACTCAATCTTCTAAATTAAAATAGCTAATTATTCAAGTGGTAGCTTTGTACATATAAAGATGTACTTAAGTCCTACTAAAAGGGGCTATATGTAGAATTGAGAAACCCTTGTTATCAGCGACACTGGTGGCCGTTAAGTGAACTGCAGCAACAGGCCCCGCCCACACTCCCGCAGTTTACTGCAGAACAACTCATTATGTTGGTGTGAAATGAACTGTTATGGAAAAGTAGAAATTAAAGTTAATTAAGCTCCAATCTCCTCCCCAAAAAAGTGACTAATTCGCTCAAAGAAGCTGTCAATCATGATGTCACTCCTGTTTTTATAGCTAACTAAAATCAGAATTATTTTCACAAGTTCGCCTGCCCATTAAATGGTTAAAGGGTTAGTTCACCCAAAAATGAAAATAATGTCATTAATTACTCACCCTCATGTCGTTCCACACCCGTAAGACCTTCGTTCATCTTCAGAACGCAAATTAAGATATTTTTGATGAAATCCGATGGCTCCGTGAGGCCTGCATTGCCAGCAATGACATTTCCTCTCTCAAGATCCATTAATGTACTAAAAACATATTTAAATCAGTTCATGTGAGTACAGTGGTTCAATATTAATATTATAAAGCCACGAGAATATTTCTGGTGCACCAAAAAAACAAAATAAGGACTTATATAGTGATGGCCGATTTCAAAACACTGCTTCAGGAGCGTTATGAATGAGTGTGTTGAATCATGATTCGGATGACGTGTCAAACCACCAAACTGGCGAACCGAATCATGATTCGACACAAAAGATTCATAACGCTCCAAAGCTTCCTGAAGCAGTGTTTTGAAATCATCTATATGTAAATATGCTGTGTGATTTCCTCTCAATAACAAAATAATTAAATTCAATTCACATTTATTTGTATAGCGCTTTTCACAATACATATCGTTTCAAAGCAGCTTTTACAGAGAAAGCATGTCAACATTACAATTTAGAGAATCTGGCATCGGAGGTGACTGTTTAATATATGTGGTTTCAGAAATGTACAGTACATATAATCATGCAGTTAGTTAACAAAGTAATAATTTAGGCAATTTAATTTACAATCACTATTAGCAGTTTAATTTTAAGGTAGAAGCAATTGAGCTCCTGGAAATAATGGATTACATATTAACAATTAGAAATTCGGGAATGTGCATGTTGATCCATATGTTGCGTCATCTGAAGTCAGGAAATAAACACAACAAAAATGCCAACAGTGAGAAAACAGCAGTTCAGAAAGCATCTGATTGTAGCGATGTGGATCTGTTTGCACCAGTTCTGCAATTCACGGGCATCATGATGACAGATGAGGTTATTAAAATTACACAGTTATGATAGTTTGATTATAAAGTATATTTGAGACTATAGACTATATAAATCTGGTTATGTGAGACTATAGTTTGAATTAAGCCCTTTCCTTTGACACACTGACACATTGATATTAAAGGGATAGTTCTCCCCAAAATAAAAATTCTGCCATCATTTACTCACCCTGAAGTTGTTCCAAACCTGTATGAGTTTCTTTGTTCTGTTGAACACAAAAGAAGATATTCTGAAGAAATAAACAGTTTCTGGTCTCCATTGACTTACATAGTATTTTTTTGTTGTACTATGGAAGTCAATGTACAGAACAATGTACACTCCATTTAAAGTACAGTATGGCTCTTTCAGCATTATCCTGAACATTGTGTAAGCATTAAAGGTGCCATTGAACGTTTTTTTTTACAAGATGTAATATAAATCTAAGGTGTCCCCTGAATGTGTCTGTGAAGTTTCAGCTCAAAATACCCCATAGATTTTTTTTAATTCATTTTTTTAACTGCCTATTTTGGGGCATAATTAACTATGCACCGATTCAGGCTGCGGCCCCTTTAATTCCTCACGCTCCCCGTCCCTGGAGCTCACGACTGCCTTAAACAGCAGAAACAAAGTTCACACAGCTAATATAACCCTCAAAATGGATCTTTACAAAGTATTCGTCATGCATGCTGCATGCATACATCAGATCATGTGAGTATTGTATTTATTTGGATGTTTAAATTTGATTCTGTATGAGTTTGATAGTGCTCCGTGGCTAAAGGGCTAAAGCTAACATTACTCACTGTTAGAGAGATTTATAAAGAATGAAGTTGTGTTTATGAATTATACAGACTGCAAGTGTTTAAAAATGAAAATAACGACGGCTCTTGTCTCCGTGAATACAGTAAGAAACGATGGTAACTTTAACCACATTTAACAGTACATTAGCAACATGCTAACGTGACAATTTACAAATATCACTAAAAATATCATGATATCATGGATCATGTCAGTTATTATCGCTCTTTCTGCCATTTTTCGCTGTTGTCCTTGCTTGCTTACCTAGTCTGATGATTCAGCTGTTCACAGATCCAGACGTTAATACTGGCTGCCCTTGTCTAATGGCTTGAACATGGGCTGGCATATGCAAATATTGGGGGCGTACATATTAATGATCCCGACTGTTGCATAACAGTCGGTGTTATGTTGAGATTCGCCTGTTCTTTCGCCTGTTCTTCGGAGGTCTTTTAAACAAATGAGATTTATATAAGAAGGAGGAAGCAATGGAGTTTGAGACTCACTGTATGTCATTTCCATGTACTGAACTCTTGTTATTCAACTATGCCAAGGTAAATTCAATTTTTCATTCGAGGGCACCTTTAATTTCATGTGTCACAGAATGGAAGAGAGGCTCTCGGGTGCGTGAGTAAATGTTCTTTTAATTTTCCCTGCAAAAACATCCTGAGTCCTTCACAGAAAAATCAATATATAACCAAGGAAGTTGAGGAAGGTCTCGTTTTTTAAAGTTTTAATACAAGTTGTTCACTTTGGCAATAAAAAAAAAGCAATTCATAGATGGAAAATCTTACATATAGTCCCTTTAAGTGGGTCAAGATCTTTTGCACAATGGCTGACAAGGATTTATTAGTAAAATTTCATTGAGCGACTCTCCTGCCTGACAATCTGTCTTCATCCGTGGTGCTAGCGTTTTTATTTATTTTTTTATTTTGTGATTTGTCTCTCTTGCAAATGAGTCACATATGTACAAGTGTAAAATGGAAGAACATTGTGTTGTGACTAGATCTGGAAAAGGAGGAGTGGGGGGTTTAAATAGACACAGGCTTGAGTGAAGAAATGGAGGTGGAATAAGAAAAGACCATTGCAATCATACACCATCAGTGCCATCCGAGCCAGCTGATTGATGGGTGGGTGTAGACAAAGAGGTTTCAGATAGAGATGGGAAGAGAAATGCAGAATCTTCTTGTGTCACAATCCATCACGATAAGATGAAAACAAGCCTGAGAACATCACGATCTGCATTTGCTCATTGCAATTAGTGCCCTGTAGATTGTCATCATGGGCCTGGTGAGACAGATAGAACAAATTAAGCTACTTTAAAGCATTCGTCATTTCCTTAAAGTATTTGTCATCTGCTTACCTAACAGACAATTATCACATCTTTAGATAAATACAAGCATTAGTTTCTTTGTCTTCTCATTATGCGCTTTGACATCCCTCACTGTGCTTCTTAGTCACTGACAAAGAGTCCAAATTATTATTTTTTTAGTGTCAGTGGCGGGCGTCATGAAAATTTGCAGGGCATTAATAATTCGTAGCAGCACTATTTCATTAACATATCTGGGATATTTTGTTGTTGCTGTGACAGTTTTCTCTTGTGGATCTCTGGCAAAGAGTGCAGGTCACTGTGTCACTCGCACAGGGCTGGATTATGGACCGGGTCACCAGACTGTCAAAGGCCTCCAAAGCTTTAGGCTGAGATTGCCAAAGGAAACTGACCGGCAGGGCCTTTGACTCGTACAGGGTCAAACTAAACACTAGAGATCCCAGAGCCTTCAGCTCAAACAGGGCAAGATCACTGGAGTCCTGGATCTGCTTTAACTCTCTACTGCTGGGCTACTAAAACATCCATGTCCCTTTTTTAAATTTAATTGTTCGCTTAAACTAAGGGATCTGTCACTGAGGAGATGGTAACATGTATCGTACATCCCCTTGAGAAAACTTTAGCATACTTTTAAGAGTACTTATTACAGAAATATAACACTTTTAAAGAATATAGAGCAAATTGAATATTTCTGGACACTTAATTGCATGTTATTTACAATTAATGCATTCAAATTTCATTATAGTTTAAATGTATATTAAATGAAATTAGTAGAATTTAAGAGTGTTTTTTTTTCTTAAATACACCTTTATATGTACAGTAATTTCATAATGATATTGTTTTTGAAATATGGTTAAAGTGTACTGCCAAAAGTATAGTAAACTAAAATATGATTTAATGCCATTTCTATTCAAAACTTGTGCATTTCATGTTTTTAAATATATATATGTAATTGCACATTTGTAATTATGAAGTTGCAATTTTTAGACATTATTACAAAGTGTATTTTTACTTAAGTGTGTTAAGAAACAGTCATGAAAGTGTGCTTTCTTTAAGTGCACTCAAGTGGCCTTTCATTTCATTGTTATTATATTATCTGCAAGTACATTTTTTTAGATATACTTTTAAGATTTGAAGTATACTACAAGTGCACATTCAATACAATTAAGTGCACTACTTTTTCAAAGTGTTTCTTAAGGCACGCGTTCAAAACTCTAGAACGCCTGTACTCTATAATATATAGTAGTTTTCAATACACGACCAATATAATCATATGGTTCATATGGACATAATTACAGTAGAAAAGATGCAGGTTTTGAATGTCTTAAGTAAAGTTACAGTGTAAATGTCATAAACGTGCTATTCCATTCAGTTTAGTCACAATGAAAGCGTCCAAACTGCATATGAAATATAGTAATATGTAAACAATAGTTGTGTCCCAAATGATGCACTATTTCTTGCATTTATGCACTATTCTATGCCATTTTGTAGTAATATGTGCATTGGGTCACACCTAATATGATTTACACACTAAATTCTGCAGCAACTCCAGCAGATTTTAAAAAGCTCATGACAGCATTTCAGCATCACTACCTGCACCTCAGAGCGATTGACTGCCACTCGGCGTTTTTCACCTGACATTTGCATAAAGTTACAAATCTTACTCCGATCCGCTGTCAATCCCACAACTCCCTGCACAAACGTGTAGCGTGGCTCGCATAGGAATGAACTGACAAGGCCTGCTTAGCTCTGCTCACTCCGTTCCAGTGGACATGCACCGCTAGAAGGCTGGAACAACATTCACATATGGAGCACATCTATCATGCCTTTAAATGCTGCCTACGCTCACTAGGTTTTGGAACAGAGCCTATTTGTCACAAAATGACCCATTTTGATCTTCTTTTTGATGACTTAAAATAAAAGACAATTGTTCTTGCATTACAATTTGCAAATAAAGAAGTGATATACAAGCAGTTTTCATGATAGCATGACTGCCATTGGTTTTACATTCACATTTATATATTTAGCAGATACTTTTATGGAAAGAGACTTTGAGGAACATAAGCAATTTGTCACAGAGCCAACAAAATATTCATAGTATACAATGCCAAGTTTATTCCCTTGTGAAAAAGAAGTACACTTGGGCATAATTCTAAAAAAAGAGTGCTTATGACAGAAATAATATTTCTGCATCTACCAACCCAGAAAACGTTAAAAAGGACAACCCAGTAATTATGTTTTGGTTCGCCTTTCTCTGAATGTAATGATTTTGGACACTTAACTGCATGTTAATTGCAATTAAATGAAAAATGTATTAGAGTTTACATTTACATTAAATGCAATTAGCTGAACTTTTTTGTCCCACGTAAGTAGGACTTTAATATAATTTCATAATTACTTCTATTGTATTTGAAATTAAAATGGTTAAAATGTACTTTTAAAGTGTAAGATTAACAAAACATAATGATTTAAAATGTACTTTAAAAGTTATAATTTGGCATTATTACATAGTGAACTTTTTAAAAGTGTACTTAAGTGGCCTTTTATTTCTTTAGTATTAATTATTATTATCTGCAAGTACAGTTTTTTGAATATACTTTTAAGAAGTAAAGTACACTGAAAGTGCACATTCAGTACAATTATGCATACTTCTTTTTCACAAGAGTTAAAAGTCTATATTAGGAAACTCAAGAGCAGAGGTGAAATGTAAAAAAAAAATGAAAAAAGAAAGAAAGATGATGAAATAATATTTGTGCGTGTGAATGCCTTGGTTTAAGGTTGTTTCACAGCATTCCTGAGAGTTAGTAAAAGTTTAACAGCCTAAAGACACATTTGATATTGGTTGCCATTTGCATAGAGTACAATAAACACTCAGTTCATGTTATTCATTACAGTGCTTTACCATAGTGATGTGATGTAGTGATTAGTCTGGTAATAACCAGAATCACACCTGAAGTGACTTTCGGATTGAATTTTGTTGAAGCCTTTTAGTCCGTGTTCACAAAGCAAGGCTTAACAAGGACTGAACGTCATTTCATGAAATTCAAAAGCCTTCTCATCTGCTCTGCTTACATGGATGCACATCCTCCTGATGAAGCAACAGTGTGGGGGATTTGTCAGGTAGGGCTGATTTCTCCATGTAATTCTGACATCTACTTTGTCCGCCGTGGTTCTTCTCCTCGTTACACTTTGACATGATCACAAATCTGTCGCCCTCCGCGGGTTCATTTGAATAATCAATGTCTGCACGATTCAGCTGCTGACTCCAACTGTATTCTGGATCTCATTAATATGTACCTTGTCTATTTTATGCCAAACTAGCATTTGCATGGTTGCCTTATCTGTCATTTTTTGCTTAATTGACACACAAGCTAACAGTCTCTCTCTCTCTTTGTCCTTTCATCTTTCTTTTCTTTCCTTTGGGAAAGATGTTATGTATATGTTCCCATGTTCTCTAATTATCCCCCAAACCTGACTGGAGGAGATATATGCGACAGTCTGCATTTAGCTTTCATCATCGGTAGAAAATTGGATTATTCCGTTCAGATTGGGCAGAAGATGACAGAATTAAACTGCTACTCTTCAGGTGTGAATTATGTAGCGATTTGATTCAGTGTCTTATGATCCGTACCATTGGTTTGTATTTTTACAGATTTGCTATGCTGCTTGCTTTGACTTCTCTGGGTATTATTAAAAAGCACTATTTCAAGCTTACGTTTAGTTTGTTTTGGGGGGTTTTATTGTTTGGTCTTGGTTGAAAATTGCTCCTCTGTCTTTGAAGTGTAAAATCTTTTAAAGGAACCATGAAATGAGAAACAAACAGGGGCATCACTAGGCCCATTTTAGGAGGGCTTAGCCCCCCTAGATTTCCACCCAGTCCCTCTAAAATGGTGTGATTAATTCAGTAATCTGTACACTAATTTGTGATCGTATTGATTTTATAATAAATCCAAAAGCAAAACACGTGAAAATAACTATACAGGGAGTGGAAATGTGAAATGAGATAATGAGTGGTCCTCTGCTGCCATCTACTGGTTATAGTGATAATATCATGTCATTTTCTTTTTTAAAATGTGTTTGTTTTCCACCAGGTGACAGAAATCCTCAACTAAACCATTGCACATTTTCCATGTTTGAATGAAAATGAGAAATGTAGATCTTCTTTAAAGTAAATTTTACTGCACAAATGTAAAAAAGTAAAAAAGTGTTTAACACTCTGAATACTAATGACACAAAAATGAGACTTATGTCTAAAATGTTCAATTCAATTCACATTTATTTGTATAGCGCTTTTCACGATACATATCATTTCAAAGCAGCTTTACAGAGAATGCATGTCAACATCACAATTTAAAGAATGCAGTTAGCAAATAATGTAATAATTTAGGCAATTAATTTACAATCACTGTTAGCAGTTTAACTGAACGTAGAAGCAATGAGCTCCTGGAAAAATGAATTACATTAACAATAATTAGGATATAGAAATTAAAGAAATGTCAGGTTTTAAATTGTTTAAGTCAAATTGAAAACAAATATTCTCTGTTTATGTAATCTGTATGAAAAGAGAGCCATGTCAGACGCCCGTGATTCAGCTCATTGTCCGCTAATGCGGCCACGCCCACGGAGCTTCAGACGCAAATTCTGAGTCAATACTTGTATGCATCGTCTCAATTGTGTATTTATTGTCTTGAAAAGTGTTTTGAATAGCCATAGTTAGCGATCTCTGGCCTCTGTTAGTTCAGTTCCTGGAGAGTCACATGACCTGTTCTTCTTTAGATAAATTTGTGGACTAAAGGTGTACAGAGCGCCCTCCGTCTGCAAGTATGAATTGAAAACACAGTATCCAGCACTCATAGTGATGACAATAAATATTGAATAAATATTACTCCTCTGTATAGAAAATTGACATAAACATATGAGAATCCATCAATATTTCTCCATATGTGCATGCTTTTAAGCTAAAAGGCTATATAAAATGCCATAGAGGTAATATAATTGTTCAGACACTTTGCATCACAGAAATACATTATATTTTAAAGAATATAATACAATACCATTATTTTAAACTGTAATAATATTTCACAGTATTGCTGTTTTTTCTGTATGTTTGATATATACCATGATGAGCTTGAGACATGATCACAGAGGGTTTTTTCACAGCCAACCTGACTGAAAGAGCTCATTATTTATGCAGGTCATTACACCTCATTATGCGATTCTTTTGTCTTCTCAGGTGAAAATCACCCATTATTCATGATGATTCACGCCTCCATGCATACTGTGTTTCTTGACAAAAAGTGTCTTACAAAATTTAAATCTCTCTATTGTTTTACATGAAAGAGTAGGCAGCATAATTTTTTTTTAAAACTCCCTTGCATTTTCATCAAAAACTCTAGTCTACAACCTCCAATAGCCAGAAGTCTTGTGAACAAATATATAATATTATTTTGTTGTCCTTATTTCAGTGACTTATTTTTTTTGTTTTTTCAATAACCATGCATAAACATTATTCCTTCCAAACTACAAACATGCACATACATGTTCCTCACATATTATGGTAGCCTAGTTTGTGCTGAATACAGTGTAATGAATTCTCACCCTCATGTCATTCCAAAACCCGTAAAACATTTGTTCATCTTCTGAACACAAATCAAGATATTTTTGATGAAATCAGCAATATAATCAACACTTTCAAGGTCCAGAAAGGTACTTAAGACATCGTTAAAACCGGCAACGTGACTGCAGTGGTTCAACCTTAATGTTATGAAGCGACGAGAATACAAAAATAACAACTTTATTCAACAATCTCTTCTCCTCCCTGTCATTATCTTACTGCTGACGCAGTAAGCACAGTAAAGGCTTCCGCATTTGCGGCTGAATGCCGGCTCAGTATTGGCCAACGCTGATCATGTGATCAGCACGACGCATGCATATGATGCTGATGCAGGAGCCGGCCAATAATTAGTCGGCATTCTGATGAAGAACCTGGAAGCGCTAGACGTAAACAACGTATGAGAATGAAACAGAGGAATAAAGCTGAATAAAGTTGTTATTTTTTGTTTTGTTTTTACTCACCAAAAGTACTCTCGTCTCTTCATAACATTAAGGCTGAACCACTGCAGTCACGACGATATTGATATTGACTGATGCTGTCTATAGACGAGTCATATACCTCTCGGATTTCATCAAAAATATCTTAATTTGTGTTCTAAAGATGAACGAAGGTCTTATGGGTGTGGAACGACATGAGGGTGAGTAATTAATGACAGAATTTTCATTTTTGGGTGAACTAATAGGCATATTTGGGGATTGGCTTGATAGTGCAGAATCTACTGTATTGTTCATGCCTACCTATATATATATTTTTTTTAAATCCCTCATTGGGGGCTGAGCTGCCCTAATATTGAAATCCTGGAATCGCCCCTCCATACAGAGAAAGAACGCGGATGGAGAAAAAGAGACAGATCGATGTACTGAAAAGGATAATGTCTTGCTCGAGGACAGCAAAGACATGTTGTGGCTCATATATTTGCAAACCCATCACTATAAAAGCACCGATCGTCTCTGTAAAGCAGTTATCCTCCTTTCACCTCTCATGAGAGGAGACATACTCGAGGACCGTAATGTTCTTTTGCTTACGCACTGCTTTACGGAAAGTCTTTCAAGCTCGTACAACCACAAATTCTCAGTGATCAATATTTCAGTGGCCATGGACATCAAAGTTCCTTACAAAAGAGTATTAAATAGCTATAGAAGTTATTATTTTCGCCAGCCTCTTGCAAGTGTACAGACAGTTCCCATGTGACCAGTGGACCGTGTGTAAATTATACAGTGACTTGTATAAGGTGCTGACTTTTTCAAATTAATTTCTACAGGAAATTTACATTACCATCTGTTGAGGTTCATCTCACACCAAATAAATCGTCTTTTGGCGGCTCTACCACAATTAACCAAATGTCAGCTTTAAACAAAACATCAGCTTCTAAAACAAAACCCAGGAATATACTGTATATGAATTCAGGGTGATTGGGACACTTTTTGCCATTGAGATGACTTGGAAAAAGTGTCCGACTTAACCTGACTTACTTATATATTGTATACTTCCCTACTATATAGTATGCAAAAAACAGTAGTAGTAGTATGCCCAAATACAATACACAGTTCCTTTAGAGTTCAATTCAGAAGTTTGAAACAGCTTCAAACTACCATTGGTCTGTGCGGATGATGCAATAGGTAGGTGTGGCTTTCAGGCTCCGCCTTCTTTGAGGTGGAAATGGAGTGTTTTTCACCTAATGCTGATAGATGTAGAGGTTTTAGTGAACTTCCTTTCAGTTGGCATATGCAGTTATTAAAGATGAGTGATAGACTGTTTTAACATGAATCTTGTGAAGATGAAGTGAAAGGGTTGTAGGTTGCTACATTTCCTTTTCTCCGCAGGCATGCCAGTGCTTATCCATCGTGAATGGCAACATCCGAGCTCTATCGAGGTCTCTCCTGTTGTTCAGGGATTATATCTGGCTAGTCAGCTTACTGTGATGCTAAAAAGAAGTGTGCTGTGCTGCCTTCAAGTCATGTCGAAATGATCGCATTTACAAGATGAGAACACTGTAATGTTGTGGCTACCAGTGGGAAACTCTGGATTTTCTTTGAGCCCCGAATATCAGAATTGGTGATGTGAATGAATTCACTGCAGACGGAAATTTAGATACATCACATTATATTTGTAAGTAGACTGAGTTTAAGACGACTTAATACAAATTATAAATAGATAAAAACATTTAGTTAATAGCTGACACTTTATTTAAATACATTTTTCAGTTCATTATTGTTTCTGTTAAGATTAAAAGTAATGGAAATTTCTTTCAGAGACATGTAAGGAAATTAATAAAAAATCACTTTCTTTGAAGAGTCTGGGCTGCAGGGTGCTTATTAAATCTAGCTAGGTCTGATCCGTTCCCCATGTCTGATTTTTAAATTCTCTGCATTATTAAACCTATTCGTTTTTATAGCTTCTTCATATTCAGACGAACATCTATTCTGCTAAATAGAAACTAACAATCTAACACCATAAAACCAAGCCTGTTAAAGCCATAAAACCAGTTTATCCTGTTAAATGTTCTACTGCTAAAAATGAATTTCTTTCTCAGTATTTTTGTCTTGTTTTCCAGTAAATAATCAGTTAAAGCATCAGTTTCCGTAAGTTGAATAGGGAATTCAGTCTGGCGGAAGCTGGATATTTTACTTTATAACTTGTTAAATATGGATATTTTTCTTACACAAACATATCGCTTCGCTTTAGAGGGACTTTATTAACCCTCCGGAGCCGTGTGGAGTACGTTTATGATGGATAGAGGCACTTTGTTCAGCTCCATACTTGTTGGTCCATTTCACTGCCATTATAAAGCTTGGATGATATTTATTAATATTTCTCTGATTGTGTTCATCAGAAAGAAGAAGGTCAAATGCACCTAGGATGGCTTGAGGGTGAGTAAATTTTGGTAAATTTCCATTTCACTGCCATTATAAATCTTGGATGCGTCAAGACATTTATTAATATTTCTCTGATTGTGTTCATCAGAAAGAAGAAGGTCAAATGCAACTAGGATGGCTTGAGGGTGAGTAAATTTTGGGGTAATTTTCATTTTAGAGTGAATTAATATCCTTTAAGATATTCTAAAAGAAAAAAGTTTTTAAAATGAAGCATGTTTATGCTTAAAACAAACAAACAAACAAAAATATCTGTCAGTGGGGTAATAGCCTATTGTTTCCACTTTTAATTAAGTTTTTTCTTCTTACCCCACTGACTGATTTTGCATGTGTGTGTGTGTGTAGGTGTGTGTGTGTTTCAAGCATAAACTCACTTCATTTTGATACATTTTTTTTTTTTTTTTTAGAAAACAAAAAGGGGACCTATTATGTCCCTTTTTACAAGATGTAAAATAAGTCTCCAGAGTCTGTATGTGAAGTTCCAGCTCAAAATACCCCAGAGATAATTTTTTATGGCATGTTAAAATTATCACTTTTGGGTGTGAGCAAAAACACAACCTTTTTGTGTGTGTCCCTTTAAATGCAAATGAGCTGCTGCTCCCGGCCCCCTTTGCAAAAGAGGGCGGAGCTTCAAGAGCTCATGCTCCAGCATACCGACAACAACAAAACAGGACAATCTCACGCACTGAAAATGCCAGAAACTGTCATTAGTGGTGTTCAGTTCAAACCGGAGTCGGACAATGATGCCTACAGAGCCAGAGAATATATGCTGCATGAGATAGAACAGGTAGAGTTTAGATTAATTACGGTTATAATGTATGTTGTCATCTTACTTTTATCCATTATTAGTACAAGCCTGTTGTACCGGACCCCGTCCAAATGATGGCCAAAACTTTACTGATGAGTTTTATGAAGTTTATTGTGCATCGCACAAAAGATGAATCGTCCATTTTCACTCCAGAAAATCACAGTAAGAGCTGAAATAAACTTTAAACGTTTAAGAGTTTATCCATAAACTCTCTCTCCCTTGCATTTTCATCAACATTCACAGCGAATTACACAGAAACACTCATTACAACTAACAGTAAACAAATGAACACTGACCTTATGCCTTTTCTGGGGGGTGCTTAATAAACTGGTAAAATCCATAAAACAAACTCAGATGAACTGTAATAAAGTGCATGCTCTCCCTTTTATTACTGCTGTTACCAGTATCACTCTGGAGACTATAAACTGGATCACAAACAGTAACATCTTTAGAGCAAAACCTGTGTTTTGTATTGTCCCTTTGTACAAAGCAGCCTGGTGTAAAATTATTTGCACAAGCATAAACAAATTTAGGTATATGGGGTGCATTCCCTTCAAAAATAAATCAAATCCACTGCGCCTTTAGCGGCTCTGATGGAGTACATGAAGACTCTTACAAAACAACAAAGCACCTGAGTTGCTTACGAGTCATTCTTGTCGCTACAGCTGCTCCAGCCAGGAGAAAATTAGGGCGGAGACTATGCTAATACGGCAGAGTCCATCAGCAGTCGTGGGAGGGGCCTAGGAATTTTGTGATGTCACAAAAGGTAGAATCTGCAAACGGCTTATTCTGAGACACTGTTCATGATTTATGGGGATTAAACAAAGAGGAGTTGGTGGATTTTTACCATTATAGGGTGCTTGTGTACACACACTGTCAACACACATTAGTTCAAACACTATGTAAAAGTAAATTTTGCATAATAGGTCCCCTTTAATGTCTAACATCCCTTTGCTTCTCAAGTAAATGTTTCTTTAGACCACATTCATTTAAAGCAGTTTGGTTTCTGTTTGAGAAGTCTTTCATCTGTGCCTTCATCCTCATCACGATCTGCTTCATCTGCACTCGGAGGAAGAAGAAGAAGAAGAAGGATGGAGAGCGAGGGAGAGCAAGCAAGACTGTTCCTTGTGGCAACCATCTATTGAATCCCAAGCTATCAGCATCAGAATCCAGGCAAGACAAAGCGCAGTGAGTCATGAGAGCGATTGTCACTGAGGGCTTCGTCGGGTTGGTATAATTTATCATGGATGCCACTGTATGTTGACAGGGCCACAGCTGCTCTCTGCTGGGAGAAAACAGCACATGTGCCTCATTTAGACCACATGATCTTTTTTGCACAACCTGTTGCAGTACGTCTGTGGATAATAAGTGTGCTCTGTGCTATTTTGGAGAAAACAGGATGAGATTAGAGGTGGATAAACAGTAGTGCCTTTACAGGAACGGCTTCATTACATGGATCTAGCGCAACACACAGCAGAGAAATAAGTAAGCAAATGTGCTTTGGCAGAAACCCTTCATGAACAGAGGGTGGCTTCTAAATATTGCATATGGGTTGTAGATGAAAGTTGCATATGAGTGATGTTCCTGCAAGGATCGTTTTTTTCTTCAGACGATGTATCCTCTTATTCCTCCTCTCAGTTTAACATCTGCAGAATGCTTAATGTCCCAGCATGAAAATGATGGATGCATCTTTACAGCTTGACAACACACTGCACACATGCAATATGGTGTGAAGATGAACTTGAGCTTGATGAATACATTTCAGGAAATAGTTCATCTATGAATGAAACTTTCGTTTTCATGTGCTGTACATTTCTGTAAGGTTGAGGTATTCTTGCATTGCTATCATATATGGCTGCATATATATATACACCGATCAGGCATAACATAATGACCACCTTCCTAATATTGAGTTGGTCCACCTTTTGCTGCCAAAACAGCCCTGACCCGTCGAGGCATGGACTCCTCTAGACCCCTGAAGGTGTGCTGTGGTATCTGGACCAAGATGTTAGCAGCAGATCCTTCAAGTCCTGTAAGATGTGAGGTGGATCCTCCATGGATCGGACTTGTTGCACAGATGCTGGATTGGATTGAGATCTGGGGAATTTGGAGGCCAAGTCAACACCTCAAACTCGTTGTTGTGCTCCTCAAACCATTCCTGAACCATTTCTGCTTTGTGACAGGAGCATTATCCTGCTGAAAGAGGCCACAGCCACCAGGGAATACCGTTTCCATGAAAGGGTGTACATGGTCTGCAACAATGCTTAGGTAGGTGGTACGTGTCAAAGTAACATCCACATGGATGGCAGGACCCAAGGTTTCCCAGAAGAACATTGCCCAAAGCATCAGACTGCCTCCGCCGGCTTGCCTTCTTCCCATAGTGCATCCTTTTGCATGTGTTCCCCAGGTAAGTGACACACATGGTCCAGTTCTGATGCCCACTGTTGGCTCTTTCGGTGGATAGGGGTCAGCATGGGTCTGCGGCTCCATACGTAACAAACTGTGATGCACTGTGTATTCTGACACTTTTCTATCAGAAGCAGCATTAACTTCTGGAGCAATTTGAGCTACAGTAGCTCGTCTGTTGGATCAAACCACATAGGCCAGCCTTCGCTCCCCATGTGCATCAATGAGCCTAGATGACCCTGTCGCCGGTTCACGGAGCATTTTTGATAGATACTGACCACTGCAGACCGGGAACACCCTACAAGAGCTGCAGTTTTGGAGATGCTCTGATCCAGTCGTCTAGTCATCACAATTTGGCCCTTGTCAAACTCGCTCAAATCATTACGCTTGCCCATTTTTCCTGCTTCTGACACATCAACTTTGAGGACAAAATGTTCACTTGCTGCCTAATATATCCACCCACTAACAGGTGCCGTGATGAAGAGATGATCAGTGTTATTCACTTCACCTGTCAGTTCTCATAATGTTATGCCTGATCGGTGTGTATATATATATATATATATATATATAAATACCATATTTTCAAGTCAATAGACGTAATTGTGAAATTAGATTTATTTATGTCCTACTTAAGTTTGTCAAAATGCACTCTTAAGTTCATTTAACACTCTGAGGTCTGAGGGTATCGCCGGCGATACCACCACGGTTTTTTCTTACCAGTGTGAAAGAAACTCAAAATACTCCGTTAATGTTGCACATACAATTAAGAGTTATACACCATTTTAATCTGTGGAATATCTTCTTTTATTTGTGTACACTCAGAGTAAAAACAAAATGTTGTGCTTTTTGTAAAATAAAGAAAACTAACATGATGCGTGATCTCTCGTCTCCCTCTGAAGGAAGTCCAATCTGATAGTTCTCAGAAAATGAAGTGTAACTTAGTGAATACTAATCACAAAAAAATTTGACTTGTGTCTAAAAAAACGTTGAAATGTCAGGTTTTAAATCATGTAAGTCAAATCGAAAACAAACATTCTGTGTTTATGTAATCTGTATGAAAAGAGAGCCATGTCAGAAATCCGTGATTCAGCTCATTATCTGCTAATGCGGCCATGCCCACGGAGCCAGCGCTATTCAGACGCAAATTCTGAGTCAATACATGCATTCATCGTCTCAATCGTGTATTTATTGTCTTGAAAAGTGTTTTGAATAGCCATAGTTAGCGATCTCTGGCCTCTGTTAGTTCGGTTAGTTCCTGAATTGATTCTTCTTTAGTGCTCAGGCATTTGTGGACTAAAAGTGTACAGAGCGCCCTCTGGCTGCAAGTATGAATTGAAAACACAGTATCCAGCACTCATAGTAATGACAATAAATCCTTAATAAATATTACTCTTCTGTATAGAAAATTGACAAACATATGAGAATCCATCAATATTTCTCCAAATGTGCATGCTTTTAAGCTAAAAGGCTATATGAAATGTCATAGAGGTAACATCATTGTTCAGACACTTTGTATCATAGAAATGCATTATATTTTAAAGAATATAATAGAATACCATTATTTTAAATTGTAATAATATTTCACAGTATTGCTGTTTTTCTGTGTGTTTGATATACACTATGATGAGCTTGAGACATGATCACAGAGGGTTTTTTCACAGCCTACCTGACTGAAAGAGCTCATTAATATGCAAGTCATTTCAGGTCATTATTATGGGATTCTTTTGTCTTCTCAGGTGAGAATCACCCATTATTCATGATTATTCACGCCTCCACGCATACTGTGTTTCTTGACCAAAGATGTTTTAGAAAATTGAAATCTCTCTATTGTTTTATATGAACAAGCAGGCAGCATAATTTTTACCTCATTTTGAAGCAAAAACTCTAGTCTACAACCTCAAATACCCAGAAGTCTTGTGAACAAAGATTTAATATATATTTTTTGGCTTTATTTCAGTGACTTAAGTTTTTTGTTTTTTCAATAACCACGCATAAACGTTATTCCTTCAAAAACACAAACATGTACATACATGTTCCTCATATATTATTGTAGCCTAGTTTGTGCTGAATACAGTGTAATGACACTTTTTCCATTAATATGTTTATGAACAACTGAAAAAAGCACAAATGTCAGGGCATGTCAAAACTTCTCCAGGGTCCCAAAAATCCTCAGACCCCTGAGGGTTAAAATACATTTAAACTGTAATATATTTTCATTTAACTGCAAAAAAAAAAAACGTGTATCTAAAAACATTACATTCAGTTCACATTTAAGTATAGACCCATTATTTTACAGTATATTAATTTTGTATATACAGATTTGGAATGATATGAGTAAAAACGTCTAATCGTTTAAGGGTGAACTGTCTCTTTAAGTGATATTTCATGTTTGCAGCCCTGTGTGTGCAATGAAGCTTTTCAAAAAAGAAAAAAAATACCCTGCCATTGATTACATTTGTTAAAACCATAGCAACTTGCTGGCGGTGACCAGAAAGTAGACAGCCCACACATACTTTCATGTTTCATGTGTAACCTCAGTCATGAATCCTACCAAGACAGGCCTCATTCAGAACACCTACTGTAGCTCTGAATATGCTAAATCGATTTTAATTGTAAATCAAGCACCGTTGCGGATATGTCCAAAGTGATTCTGCTTCATTACATTGAATTTTAGAGCAGCAGAGAGGCTGTAACCCTACTCAACACATCTCGAAAAAAGATTATTGATTAAACAGAGACAAATTAATGCTGAAACAGCTATTGAGTCAGGATGAAACAAACGGCGGCCCATATGTGATATGAATAGTATCGGGTGCGTTTAAGAGTTAGCTCCAGACATCATGGTATTTGATTATATTGAGCAACAGCTGTGTCACATAGTCAGAAACACACTTGATATTTCAAGGAATTAAATAGTCTATTGAAGCTTTCTATTGCAATATGGAAGTATCACAAATCTGTTGAATCACACACCTGATACCCACCGATCGACATCCAATAAATCTCACTCATAGAACTTTTATACTTATATAAAACATAAAAGAGTTTGAGTTCAGATCTCTTTAGGGACTTGTGACCTTGTCCTCAGACTCATGTTTCTAAGGGAAATGAAAAATCCGTAGTCTACCGGGAACATCCTCAGAAAACAGCCTTTTTATGTAACTAGGAATGTCGATTATACTTTATTTCGACGGTTCCCTTTAGACATTCTGTTTAGACAGACCTACGTGTCAACTAACTCTCATTAGATTATAAGCTGAGCATTATTAGATGGTTAAGGTTAATAAAATAAGGTGTTTGGGTTAGTAGAATAAGATGACATGTACTTGTAAAGTTACTTATAGTCAGTCGAATGTTGAGGAGCATCAGAAAAAAGTGTCAGCAGATATTACACAGACAGTCTACTAATACTCGAATGAGAGTTAGTTGACATGTATAATGATGTCTAAAGGGAACCATCAAAACAAAGTGTTGCAAAAAAATCTGTTTACCTATACAAATCTCTTTTTAAGCCTCATGTTCTTGAGAGGCTTTTACAATAGCTGAAAACACTTCGCAATGAAGTATCAGGTTGTTTACCTTTCTTATCTTATGATAAATTATAATGAACACATTTCAACATGATTCCATAAAAAAAAAAAAAAAAGAAAAGTCAATAAATAAATGCATTGCTTCTGTTTGGTGTCTTGAATGTAAAGGCATGATTATTGGACGTGCAAGGACTTTGCACCCTGTGTTTTGATTTTGATTTCCAGTAACGCAGTAGAGATGCACTCTGACACTTGTTTATTTCAGTTTGCTTCATTGTATTTTTCTGCAATGCCTTTTTTTCTGCTGTCAGATTGACCTCAAATAGAATAAACACGATAGGAGTCACCTTTCCGGGAAAAAGCATGTGCACTTTGTTTGTTTAAAAGAAAGAAAACAAAAAACAAAAAAAACAAATAAAACAAAAGAAAGAAAGGTTAAAGCCTCAGTACTATCAGCCTACTGGATATTTAGTAGGTCAAAGAAAAGTATTAAAATAATTAAGAGGGAAAGTTGTTCAATTTAGAATTACTTAATATTAATTAATTTCACATTTATTTATTTATTTATTTATTTATTTATTTATTTATTTATTTATTTAGGGGGAGTTGTTTAATTATTTTTATTTTATTTTATTTTATTTTATTTTATTTTATTTTATTTTATTTTATTTTATTTTATTTTATTTTATTTTATTTTATTTTATTTTATTTTATTTTATTTTATTTTATTTTATTTTATTTTATTTTATTTACAGCATTGGGGTCACATCTCACCATGCCATGGCATTATTATTTTTCTGTTTTCAAACATAGTAGGTTAAAATAATAATAATAATAATAATAATAATAATAATAATTCTAATACTTTCTATTACATAGATTAAACAATTAATGCATTTTTTATGCAATTGTTTTTTTATGCATGTCATTTTTTTCTGAAGGATAAATGCAGTACTTCCTTTTATTTTATTTTATTTTATTTTATTTTATTTTATTTTATTTTATTTTATTTTATTTTATTTTATTTTATTTTATTTTATTTTATTTTATTTTATTTTATTTTATTTTATTTTATTTTATTTTATTTTATTTTATTTTATTTTATTCTAATTATTTTACTTTTTACTTTACAGCATTGGGGTCACATCTCACCATGCCATGACATTATTATCTTTCTGTTTTCAACCACAGTAGGTAAAACAAAAAAAAATAAAAAAAAATAAAAAAATAATAATTACTATTACACAGAATAAACAATTAAGGCATTTTTTTAATGCAATTATGTATTTATTTATTTATTTATTTATTTCTGAAGGCTAAATGTAATACTTCCCTTTTTTTTATTTTTTTTATTTTAGATTATTCATGTTTGTGTAAACTGATCTCCATTTCAATCCCCTCAAAAGCTCACATTTTGACAGCAGAGCACTCGGAGGGAATTACAGCCCACACAGACCAGCTATTGTTGAGTTTGTGGATTTATTGGCTATTGTAGAAAGAGCCTTTGTCTATGTCCATAAGAACTCCGTGAGCTTAGTATTTGTAGCTTTCTGGCTCTAAATTCTAGAATAAACCCGCTTAGAGCTTCTCTCGTTTTCTCTGTCAATGTGTGTGTGTGTGTGTGTGTGTGTGTCTCCTCAGCTCTATTGTTTGATACGGGTCAGTACAGAGCTGCTTCTTTGCCTGCAGACACTACAGCACCACTTCTGTAGTATTTATAGCACTAGAGCATTCTGGGATATGAATCATAGATTGTGAGTATGGGTCCATGAGTATCTCTCTATTTGTGTGTTTGAGTGTGTTATGGAGTAGCATATAGTATATGTTACTGTGAAGAAACAGTGTCCTGAGGTTGGCACTTGAGTGAAACCTCTTTTTAAAGCCTGGTTTTTGTGTAGCGTTTAAAGATGACAGGATAATGAGTGCATTTTATAAAATGCCTCAAAAAAAAAATTTTTTTTTTGAAAGAATCTTTCAAGCATTCTAAAACATAGCCATGCACAACCTTTTACTACATGACAAGTGCAAATATGTGTGTTTTACATGTACAAGTTAAACAGCACCAGTACAGATTTGTGAAATTATAGGACCTGGAAGGTGCAGTAAAGGTATATTTGTATATTTATGTAATACTGCACTGAAATTTGCAAGAAGACTAGAGTTGGAAACTGATTCACAACTAATTCAGGTTTTAAAATAGCAGAGCCGAATGCAGTTCAGTTCAGTCAGTGTTCTCTTACACTGTAAAAAAAATCCCAGTAAAATTTACGGTAAAAAAACGGCAACTGTGGTTGCCAGAACTTTACCGTAAAAAAATACAGTAGCAACGTAAAAAAAAATCAGTTAAATTTACAGTAAAATAACGTATTTCACTAACTGATATAATGTTAATTTACTAACCTAATGAAGTACTAATATCTGTTTTGTACCTTTATAATACACTGACAGTCACCAAACACAGTGGTGATGAGAGTCACATGATGAATCAAAATTCATCACAAGCAGCTTTTCCACAAAAGCTGAGAAGGACAACACTAACATATAGAAGTTGCACACAGTGTCATTCACACACACACTAAACACCATCATGGTAACATGCATGACATTTTAAAAATGCAATAAACATTAATTTAACAACATTAGATGTAACATAAAACCCTAATGTACATAACTGATTAGAAAAAATGAGAAAAACTAAGAAGAAACAGAGTTATTTCAACGAAAATATATCAAATGTGAAGTGTCACGCAGGGAATTGTGGGAATGTCAATTTGCGTTTTTTCACTGTAAATTTTACAATGAATTGTTATTTTTCACTTCCAAAAACTGTGAATTTAACGGTATTTTACTGTAAAATTACATTAAATGTACCGTTAGATCTATTACAGTTATTCACCGTATATAGTACGGAAACTTTCTGTAAACCAATTGACAGTTTTTCACCGCAGCATTTTTACAGTCTTTTACTGTTAAAATCACGGTCATTTTTTACAGTGTAGGCTGTGTTCACACTTGTCAGGTTTGTGCGGTTCATTTCTGGAATATACATCATAAAAGTTGTCGGTTCATTTTTGTGAAAAAGCATGTGAAAAAAATAAAATAAAAAAAAAAACCCTAAATACTATCAGCCTACTGGATTTTTAGTTGGTCAGAGAAAAGTATTAAAAGAATTAAGGGGGGAAAGCTGTTAAATTTAAAATTACTTAATAATTATTATTATTATTTATCTATTTATTTATTAAAGAACTAAGGGGTTGTTCAATTAATATTTTATTTTATTTGAATTTTTTTTTGTATTATTCCTTTTATTTTATTAATTTAATTTAATGTTGAATTATTTTATTATTGATTTTATTTTATTGATTTTATTTATTTTTATTTCATTTTAATTTTATTTTAAATTTATTAAATTTTAATTTAACTATTTTAATTATTTAATTATTTTATATTTTTATTTTATTTTATTTTATTTTATTTTATTTTATTTTATTTTATTTTATTTTACTTTACTTTACTTTACTTTACTTTACTTTACTTTACTTTACTTTACTTTACTTTACTTTACTTTACTTTACTTTACTTTACAGCACCAGGGTCACTGGAACCCCCCTATATTATATATAAAAAAGTAAATCATAACATTACATCTCTGTTTTTAAACATATATGTATAATAATAATAATAATAATAATAATAATAATAATAATAATAATAATAATAATAATAATAATTACTATAGCATAATTCTATTAAAACTGCAAATAATAAATGTGTATATACAGTCAAACAAAAAAAAAATAAAATAAATAAAAAATAAAATATTCAAACATTTTTAATATATATTTATACTAGTGGGTGCAGGAAAAATATATATTTAATTTACAGTTCAGTCCAAAAGTTTGGAACCACTAAGATTTTTAATGTTTTTAAAAGAAGTTTCGTCTGCTCACCAAGGCTACGTTTATTTAATTAAAAATACAGTAAAAAACAGTAATATTGTGAAATATTATTACAATTTAAAATAACTGTTTTCTATTTGAATATATTTCACAAAGTAATTTATTCCTGTGATCAAAGCTGAATTTTCAGCATCATTACTCCAGTCTTCAGTGTCACATGATCCTTCAGAAATCATTCTAATATGCTGATCTGCTGCTCAAGAAACATTTAATGTGTACAATTGTACAAAATATTTGTGTACAATATTTTTTTTTCAGGATTATTTGATGAATAGAAAGTTCAAAAGAACAGTGTTTATCTGAAATCTAATCTTTTGTAACATTATAAATGTCTTTACTGCCACTTTTGATTGATTTAATGCATCTTTGCTCAATAAAAGTATTCATTTCTTTCATTTCTTTTCAAAAAAATAAAAATAAAAATTCTTACTGACCCCAAACTTTTGAACGGTAGTGTATAATGCTACAGAAGCTTTGTATTTCAGATAAATGCTGTTCTTTTGAACTTTCTATTCATCAAATAATCCTGAAAAAAAAAAAAGTACACAACTGTTTTCAGCATTGAAAATAATCATAAATGTTTATTGAGCAGCAAATCATCATATTAGAATGATTTCTGAAGGATCATGTGACACTGAAGACTGGAGTAACGATGCTGAAAATTCAGTTTTGCATCACAGGAATAAATTACTTTGTCAACTATATTTAAATAGTACACAGTTATTTTAAATTGTAATAATATTTCACAATATTACTGTTTTTTACTGTATTTTTAATTAAATATATGTAGCCTTGGTGAGCAGACGAAACTTCTTTTAAAAACATTAAAAATCTTAGTGGTTCCAAACTTTTGGACTGTACTGTATGTAAGTGAGGATAGCAAAATATATTATAGCCAAAAAATCTTCATACAGTGGACTACCAGTAAAATTAATAAACATTTGGAAAAATAAATTATTCAGACACTTTGACCTGACCACAATGCCTTGTGTCAGAACATTAATTAGGTTGTACTCATTATAACACAGTTGGGCAAGATTAAAACTCCTGCTTAAAGATGTTTCCTCTGAATAGCATGCATGTTCCTGCCTTGAGCTCCTTCAGAAAGAGCTGGGAACAAAACTGCTCATGGCAGAAAGTGATGAGTACGTGATGATGTTCCCATCGTCCCCACTGTAAATGACGTCTGTGTCGGCCTCCTGCTGTTAACTAGAGTCCCAGTCCTTCTTGAGCATCAGTTTAAGTGTTCTTCCCAAGACACACTTGATAAGAGTCATTAACTGAGAGAGAGAACGTCCCACCTGCACATCTGGAAATGCATATGTGTCCTTGGGTGTCCTGTTTAATGAGACTCATCCTTTCTTTTACTTTACCGCAACACATTAATGCATTAAAAATTAACACACACACACATATAACACAATGAAAGCTTCAATAGTAGGCAGTCATTACATACAATCAGCGCACATGAAAGCACTGTTCAGGAAGCTGCTCAGATTGTAGTCTGATTATCCTTTAACAAAACCTAAACTGTGAACAAGTTAAATTGAACTGTTGGAGGAAAAGGTTCTATTTAGAACTTCACAGGGTTCCGTCAGGTGCTTCATATAGAACCTTTCAGGGGTTCCCAGAATGGGACCATTTTATGGAAATAGTTTGAATTAATTCATTTTTAATTTTACTTAAATGTTATGAATTGTTAGTTAATGTTAGTCTTGTTGTAAATTAAAATGTGAGCATCTTCAAATAATGTCAAGCACATTTTTATTATGTATTATTTTCATATGCACATGTACACTGACTCATGAGTGAGCAGCTCTGTATTGTCAGTCACATGATGTTCGATGGCATTGTTGATGGCACTGAAGACGGGTCTAAAACTGGCAGTCTGAGACAGATTTATAAATACGAGACAATGTAAAATCCTATGTTGCATGCATTTCCTCCCTCTGGATTAAAATCTACTGTTATTATGTATCCGGGGCGGTGAGATAATCCTTACACTTAACCTCTGTCTGGATTCTGCTTCCCCTGACAGAAACACACGTCTAATCTCAGCATGATGTACATGGAAAACATCATTAATTCCATTCAATTTTCTGAATTTTAATCTCAGTGGATGGAGATGAGACAGTCTGAGTAATTTATTCTGAGAAAACTAGATCTGGAGAGATGATATGATTCAGTACACTTGTATATGGGGCATTATGATGAACAGAGAGGTGTTTATTCACTGCAGATCTTGGGATAAACCAGGAACACCTCTCTCTCTCTCTCTGTTTGTCTTTTATAAGCAGCTGCATTTTTAAAAAGACCAATTTAGATTCATCTATGAATGTGTATCTCTATAGATTTCATTTGTGGTTCGATTTAAACTGGTGTAGCAGATTATTAAATGGTCAAAATGTGTATAATTGAGCTGAAACCCTCGAAAGTCATTAATGTAGTTTCATGGTCATTAAGGTTGTAGATTTCAACCCCTCGTGGCCTCCTAAATTCAGAGTTGTATATCACCAAACAAATATAATTAGTCTGGATTTTACAAGGCTGTTTAAATGACAGAATAAAAAGCGTATTTACATTCCTGTTTATATTACATTGCCTGAGAATTTTAACATTCTGTAGAAGTACATAGTCGACACCCTTGGGAAAAAGAAGTGTGCTTGTGTACTTCAAATCTTTTTTAATAATTGTTAGTAGTTACATATAAAGTTGTAGTGGGTCAAAAAAGCAAAAGTTCTGTGTTCAGTTAAATGTATTTAATAGAAATTTAAACTTATAATAAATTTTCATTTAATTGCAAATAACATGCAATTACGTGTCCAAAAACAAAAACATAAGTGTATTCTTTCACAGTATGTTATTTCCATTCTAAGTTCTCTTTTTTAAAGTATGTTAAAGTGTACTTCACTGATGTTGATTGACTGTGGGTCCCGCTCTGTCTTCACTTGCGCTTTCATTTATTTTTCCAGCACTTTTGTGTGCACCAGTGACATTTGTAGACAGACTCCTTATAATGATCCACATCACACATAGTCAGATGACAAACTTGTTTTGGCACATATCTACATTATGTTCATTTCTGTTTTTAACAAATATTTTTCATCTTGAGTAGATAAAAGATAGAGCATGCACTGAATTTCTACTTATCATGAACAACTGACATGCTGGTTTATGAAGCGGGTATTGCTCCATCATTATAAACAAACAGTATGCCTAGTTAAGATCTTAAGATTGTTCCGTGTTATAATGAAAGACATCAGGTCAGAATGCATCCATATATTAGAATTATATAATTTTTGTACTGTATGGTTGGGTTTGTTCATATTAGACCTAAATTTGTGTTGAAACAACCCAGCATTTTTTAGAGTGTATGTTTATTGTATTTTAATATATGAATCAAGTATATGATGTTAGGCAGCAATTTATTTTAATCTAATCTAATCTTATTTTGCATAGCATCCTAATTATTCCTTATTTTTCTACATCCTAATTATTGTTAATATGTAATTCTTTTTTCCAAGAACTCATTGCTTCTACGTTCAGTTAAACTGCTAACAGTGATTGTAAATTAATTGCCTAAATTATTACATTATTTGCTAACTGCATTCTTTAAATTGTGATGTTGACATCTATTCTCTGTAAAGCTGCTTTGAAATGATATGTATCGTGAAAAGCGCTATACAAATAAATGTGAATTGAATTGAATTGAATAGCACAATGCAGACCCAATAAGACCCATTTTTGGTTTATGTAATGTATAATTTTACAGCAGTTGTCATTTTAAAGAACAATATGGCAAGATTGCAGAAGGGTTAACTGAAATTAAAACAATAAGGGGAAAAAAAAAACATTTTCGTTACTTTAAATAAAATAAATGTTAACTATAACTATTAACTATGTTAATATATAATATAAATATTATAATATAAATAATATAATATATGTAACGAAGCGGGAGTCATGGTAAGATCCAAATGCAAGCTTTATTAAGAATGTCGTAGTCGTACAGGCAGGGTCAATCAGGATCAGACGGGAACAGCAAGGGCTAGGCAGAATCGTGGTCAAGATACAGGCAGAAGATCAGGGCTGGCAGATATCATTCACAGAACAGGATGGCAAGGCAAGGGTCAAAGGCAGGAACAGGAACAGACAGGGAAACAGGATAAACACAGGGAAACGCTTAGAATTGACACACAGGGTAATCAAGACTTCGCCGTGAGGTGATGTGTGTGACAGTCCTTTATAGTCCTGGTAATGATCTGCAGCTGGGTGTGGTGATTAGTGTAGTGATTGGTGGAGTGAGTGCAGGTGATTGGCAGAGAGGATTATGGGGAATGTAGTCCGGGAAGTGACAGGAGCAGACGGTGATTGTGACATAACGCCCCCCTTCCGGAAGGCGCGTCCTCGCGACGTAAAAGGCACGAATAGGGAGGGAGGGTGGGTGCATTGGAGCTATCGCGGGACCATGGTCTCCAATGCAGGCTCCAGGGTAGCCACGGTGGATCAGGCGCCACGGGTAACCATGGCGGGTCAGGTGCTACGGGCAGCCAGTGCAGGTCAGGAGTGCCATAACTCCATGGCGGGTCAGGTGGCTCGGGCAGCCACAGCAGGTCAGGTGGTTCGGGCAACCACGGCAGGTCAGGCGGGTCAGGTGGCTCGGGCAGCCACGGCAGGTCAGGTGGTTTGGGTAACCACGGCAGGTCAGGTGGTTTGGGTAACCACGGCAGGTCAGGCGGCTTGGGCAGCCACGGCAGGTTAGGGTCCATAACCGGCCATAGTGGGTAACAGTCCATAGGTGGCCATAATAGTTCTGAGGCCGTTGACGGCAGTGAACGGGCAGGGTCCCCACCCACAAGCTCCCCACCCCTAGGTATACTGCCCCCCCCAAAAAAGTTCTTGGGGAAATCAACGGAGGTATTGGCGGGCTCATGGGCAAGGAGCTCGGGTGGCGCCAGCAGGGCAGATGGCCTGAGCGGCAGCGGCAGGACAAATGGCCTGGGCGGTGGTGTCAGGGCCGACCAAGGGTGCTCTGTGGCCGTATCAGGGAGAGCGGGCAGCTCGGTGACGGCCTCCGTGGCCGTATCAGGGAGAGCGGGCAGCTCGGTGACGGCCTCCGTGGCCGTGTCAGGGAGAGCGGGCAGCTCGGTGACGGCCTCCGTGGCCGTGTCAGGGAGAGCGGGCTGCTCCGGGACGGCAGCGGGCTCGGGCTGCTCCGGGACGGCAGCGGGCTTGGGCTGCTCTGAGTGCATCCTCCAGGCTTGCAAGAACGACAAAACATAAAACGTGAGTACAGCCCTTTTGGCCATCACCGGACTGATAGGGAGAGCATGCAGAACTGGAGTGGACTCACTGGCTGGAGCGGGTTCTGGAGTGGACTCACTGGCTGGAGCGGGCTCTGGAGTTGGCTCACTGGCTGGAGCGGACTCTGGGGCAGACTCACTAACTGGAGCGGTTTCCGGAACGGACTCACTGGCTTGAGCGGACTCAACGGCAGGAACGGCCCCTTTGTTCACTGACACTGCAGGGGCGGCCATCTTGTCCATCGCGTCCAGGGCACTTGAGTCCATATCAACCGACAAATTTGAGAGCGTTGAAACAGGCGCACTTGAGAGCGTTGAAACAGACGCACTTGAGAGCGTTGAAAAAGACGCACTTGCGTGCAAAGCGGCCGGCTGGTTTGAGAGCGAGGCGGCCGGCGGGCTTGAGAGCGAGGCGGCCGGCGGGCTTGAGTGCGAGGCGGCCGGCTGATGCTTGGGAATTCCAGCCGCTCGCGCCGACATCAGCGGTGAATCAGCCACACTGGAACGCAACCCTCTCCACTCCCAGACAGATCCAGAGATGTGACGTGATTCAGCGGCGACGTGACTTTGCTCTGGGCGATCAACGAAGGCGTGACGTTGCTCTGGGCGATCAGTGGCGACGTGACATTGCTCTGGGTGATCAACGAAGGCGTGACGTTGCTCTGGGCGATCAGTGGCGACGTGACGTTGCTCTGGGCGATCTGCGAAGGCATGACGTTGCTCTGGGCGATCAGCGGCGACATGAACTGTTGCTGTTGTGATGATAGCCGCCATCTTGTGCGTGTTACCTGGCGCGGCGGCCATTACGGGACTCACCATGGTGTCGCATTCCTCCGCGACACCCACAGTAAACGGAGAGCCAACAGTCAACAATGCATAGTCCATAAAGCTGCTAAGTGATGAACGCGGTCCCTCTCGTCTTAATTTATTCTGGAGAGGCTGGTTGACGCCATCACAAAAAAAGTCAATCAGTGCACTGTCCGGAAGATCAGAGAGGTAAGCAATGTTTAGATACTCCTGCACATATTCCTCCAACGATCGCGTGCCTTGCGAACTCCACAATAGCAATAGATTAATGTCCATACCGTCATGAGATCCTCCGGGAAAGCTGCTGGATCTTAGTGGTGGCGAAGTCTTCTGTAACGAAGCGGGAGTCATGGTAAGATCCAAATGCAAGCTTTATTAAGAATGTCGTAGTCGTACAGGCAGGGTCAATCAGGATCAGACGGGAACAGCAAGGGCTAGGCAGAATCGTGGTCAAGATACAGGCAGAAGATCAGGGCTGGCAGATATCATTCACAGAACAGGATGGCAAGGCAAGGGTCAAAGGCAGGAACAGGAACAGACAGGGAAACAGGATAAAGACAGGGAAACAGGATAAACACAGGGAAACGCTTAGAATTGACACACAGGGTAATCAAGACTTCGCCGTGAGGTGATGTGTGTGACAGTCCTTTATAGTCCTGGTAATGATCTGCAGCTGGGTGTGGTGATTAGTGTAGTGATTGGTGGAGTGAGTGCAGGTGATTGGCAGAGAGGATTATGGGGAATGTAGTCCGGGAAGTGACAGGAGCAGACGGTGATCGTGACAATATATATATCAAAATATTAATAAAAACTAAAATAGTATCATACTAAAATAACACTGGCATGCAGTCTGGAGTCAAATAACCTCAGATGATCATATGTAATCAGTATTTAGAGTACATATGATTATTGATTGATCATTTTAATTGTTAAATCATATTTTTAAAAAATCATTTTAAAAAATGGTATTGCATATGTTTTGTTGGCAGTACACAACGTTTAAACGGGACCTATTATGCCCCTTTTCACAAGATGTAATATAAGTCTCTGGTGTCTCCAGAATGGGTGTGAGCAAAAAAAACAACCTTTTTGTGTGTGTCCCTTTAAATGCAAATTAGCTGCTGCTCCCCGCCCCCTTTCCAGAAGAGGGCGGAGCTTAAAGAGCTCATGCTCTGGCATACCGACAACAACAAAACAGGTCAATCTCATGCACTGAAAATGCCAGAAACTGTCATTAGCGGTTTTCAGTTCAAACTGAAGTCAGACAATGACGCCCTACAGAGCCAGAGAATATATGCTGCATGAGATAGAACAGGTAGAGTTTAGATTAATCACGGTTATAACACATGTTGTCATCATGCTTTTATCTACTATTAGTACAAATCTGTTGTACCGGACCCCATCTGAATGATGGTTTATGAATTCAAAAATAAAATTAATCCACTGCATCTTCTGTAGGAGTACATGGAGACTGTTATATTCACTCTTGCATCCAACAACAAAACACCCGAGTTACTTACGAGACTTTCTTGTCGCTACAGCTGCTCCGGCCTGGAGAAAATGGCGACAGTCTATAACTTGCTCAAGTCTATGCTAATATGTCAGTTGTGGGCGGGGCCTGAGCGGTATGACGTCATACTGCTCAGAAAATGAAAATGCTTGAGACACTTATGATTTATGGGGATTGAATAAAGGATTGGGTGGATTTTTATCATTATGTGGTCGCGTACACACACTGCAGACACACATTTATTTTCAAACACCATGTAAAGGTGAATTTTGTGTAATAGGTCTAATTGCCTCTCTTAAAGCACAATTGCATTAACCTCCTCCATTGGTTAACTGACAGAAACACATTTTTAACATGGATTGAAATTTGCAGACAACATCAGCATTACAGATACGATTGCATGTACAGAGAAATTTCCCTGAGATTATTGAGAAAATAAGACAATGAGGACTCCTGATCTCATCTCATCTGTGTCTCTGTATCTGCTGTCACTATCCTCTAAACCATGTACATCTGAGACAGTCACATCCATCATGGCCTTATCACTGCCACCACAACATTAGCAACAATATGGCAGTAATTACTCACACCCGTCATGGCTGAGAAGACTCAAAAACAACCACCTTCTCCATGTTAGGAAACATGCTGTGCAGATCCACAACAATGTGGGACTTTCATTTTAGGGAAGACATTTGGTGTTGAGGAAGATACAGGTGGCCAGAATTAATTATATTCATGTGTAACTGGATGTTTTTAACATACCAAATCATGGAGAATATAATTTAGCATATTCTGCATCCATTCTTCAGCTGTTTTCCCCAAAAAAGCTCAAAACCCTTCAAAAAACCACAACCCAACATAACAGAACATTAAACATCACCACATATCCCTCCTCATTCACTCTGCACAAAAACACATTAAATATCACTTAACTGTAAATTAGCGTTTCTCTCTCACCCACTTCCCTCATCCGGTCTCAGTAACACTGGATCACAATATACAGAATTTACACCCTCAAATATGTGCTAAAAACAGAAAAGTTTTTCCTTTCCTTTTTTTAGACGACAGCGTTGTCAAAACGGTCCCCGTTCACACAGATCTGAGAAAATGACTTAAACACTGTATTATTCATGCCAGGCCAGTAGTTGGCGATGCAATTTTTAAAGAAACACTATACGCTCCTACTGAACACATAACGCATGCACATGACCTCACTGTTTTCACAAATTTCCATTTTTGTAGTTTACATGGAGAGGATAATGGTGCCTTTTTCAAAATCTTGCACTTTGAAATCCATTTTCATGCTCCCAAAACATTTAATCGTGTTACCCGTTTTTACTGTAGCTGAACGTTTAATTTTTAACCCAGCATTTTTTAGAGTGCAAAAATGGTGTAATGTAAACGGCCCCTAAAAAAAAAAAAAAAAAAAAAAATGTTTTGTTTTAAGGCAAAAAAACCCCACAGGTCAATAGGGTGAAAGTTACCACTATAATTCACCAGATTAATCACTCTACATATAGGACAATTGATTTGTATTACAAGTGTTCTGAAATGTTATGTTTAAATATGCAAATGCAATTATCTAAATAAAAATGCAGTAATTTGCATGTTTCCAGAACAGAAATAGGAACATTGGATAGTTTCACTTTGTTGACATACTAAAAATGCTGGGTTAAAAACAACCCAAGTTGGGTTGAAAATGGACAAACCCCGTGATTGGGTTGTTTTGACCCAGCAGTTTTATTTAACTGAAGAATTGTTGAAAAAATGCTGTATTGCTTGCTTAAAATGAACCCAAAGTATGTTGGAAATTAACATGTATTAACATGTTTAATAAATGAACATTTATTAATAAGTTTAATTACTAATATTTGAACAATAAACATTTATTGAATTGACTATTAATAAATGTTCACCTTTTGATTATCATTGTTGCCTCTAGTAATTATATGTGTGATTTTTAATTTCCAACCTATTTTGGGTTCATTTTAAACCAGACATATAGTCATTTTTAAACAATAATTGGGTTTGTCCATTTTTAACCCAACTTGGGTTGTTTTTAACCCAGCATTTTTAGAGTGTAGATTTATACTATATGATATATAAATCATGCAAATGAACAGATCCATCTCTAAAACCCTTCAGAATGTAGATAGGAATGAAAGTGTAGTTTAGTGTATGTAAAGCTGCTGAAGTGGAGATTTCTGAGACAAAAAACCCTCATTTTGACAAAATTGCCTATAAAATATGTAATGTATAGAAATTTAGGGATGCAAATAGGTAAAGTGTAATAAAATAAACACTTAAATGTGCATTTTGGATGTTTGTTTTCCACAGAAGACATGTTATGGAAGCAGAAATAGCACACGGTCTTTGGCCTTTGGAATACTGAGATAACATGGTGTTATTCACATGGTTTTGATTCAAAACTGAGCGTACAACTAAAGCAGAACTTTGGGCTTCATCACACAGAATGTCATGATTATACAATTCATCTAAAACCAACTTTGAATTCTGAGGAGTCTTTGAGATCAAGTGGTTTAATCATCATGTTGAAGCACCCTGTTAGGTGTTTAGATTAACTTTAGATATACCGACTCGTACCTTTGGATCTTTTGTTTACTGATTCCTAATTGTTCCTCTTCTTCATCCTTCACTCGTCTACAGGTGTTGCATAATTTGTTATTGCATGATTATGCAGAACCACTCGTCCTAGTTTCACACTCTGAGTCTAAGGTATTAAAGATAGTTCATTTTCAATAATATTATTGATTTAATGCACAGATGAGATGAACTGAACTGAGCTGAACAGTGACTTTGCAACACCATCTCTGTTACTGAACTGAATCGACATTGAACTGAATAATTCTGTAGAGCTGTTTTACAGCTGAAATTGAATTTGTTTCATAATTGAAGAATTGTACTGTTACGGTATGCTGGTGTAGAGATGAGGCAGATCACGGATTTCCACAATAATACAATACTTTAATGAACACAAAGGCAGAGTACATCCAACATACACTAAACACAGAGAACGGACAAGGAGTGCAGGGAGTGAGTGCAATATATGGGAGTGCTGACAATAGAGTCCAGGTGCAGGTGATGAGTGATGATGAGGAGCTGACGAGGGAAGTGAGTGCAGGTGAAGAAACAGGAGGATCATGGGAAATAGAGTCCAGGGAAACACGGGATCTGTGACATTACCCCCCCCTCCCGGTAGGCGCGTCCTCGCGCCGTAGATGTAACAACCGGGAGGGGGGCGGGCGCCCTGGAGACCTCAAGCTGGTGCAGGGGGAGGAGCAGACTGGAGTGGAGGTCTCCAGGGCAGGTTCAAAAGCCATGGCGGGTCAGGGGTTGAAGGCAGCCATGGCGGGTCAGGGGCCGAAGGCAGCCATGGCGGGTCAGGGCCGAAGGCAGCCATGGCGGGTCAGGGGCCGAAGGCAGCCATGGCGGGTCAGGGGCCGAAGGCAGCCATGGCGGGTCAGGGGCCGAAGGCAGCCATGGCGGGTCAGGGGCCGAAGGCAGCCATGGCGGGTCAGGGCCGAAGGCAGCCATGGCGGGTCAGGGGCCGAAGGCAGCCATGGCGGGTCAGGGGCCGAAGGCAGCCATGGCGGGTCAGGGGCCGAAGGCAGCCATGGCGGGTCAGGGGCCGAAGGCAGCCATGGCGGGTCAGGGGCCGAAGGCAGCCATGGCGGGTCAGGGGCCGAAGGCAGCCATGGCGGGTCAGGGACCGAAGGCTTCATGCCATCGTGCCCAGGCGGCGCTGAAGGACCGGCGGGAGATGGCGGAACCAGCGGCTCCGCCGACCGAAGCACAGCCGGGGCTCCAGAAGGCCGCAGTAGGAGACAGGCGACAGACAACAAAGTGAACACTGGGGGGAGTGAGGAGGCCAACTGGAGCTGAGGGACGGAGGGACGGAGCGAAGACGGAGGAGTGCAGTCCAGAAGTGAGGGCAGGCTGACGAGGGACCAAGGTGTGAACGGGGGCAGGATGGAGACTGGTGACACTGGTGGACTGCTGGGCAACGGTGGAGCAGAGGGAGGTTGGAGCCGGGGTGAAGGTAATCGCCCAGAGATCCGAGGTGGAGATCTGGGCGAGGGGGCTTGAGGTGGAGGTGCAGTGAAGACACAAATGGACGGAGGAGGGAGAGGGAGGCAGGGAGGGAAAACAGTCTTAGGGCAGTATGTTTTAACAACAAAGTTCATAATATGAGCAGCTGGCTCAGCGGCGGCTGAAGCGGCTGGCTCGGCGGCGGCTGGAGCTGAGGGCTCGGCGGCGGAGACTGGCGCTGCTTGCTCGGCGGCGGAGACTGGCGCTGCTTGCTCGGCGGCGGAGACTGGAGAACTTGGCTCGGCGGAGACTGGAGATACGGGCTCGGACCAAAAGTCAATTAACCAGACCGCATCATCTGGCGGTTTGCACAGGGTTGGAGCGGTAGGCTCGGAAAGGGCTGGAGCGGGCTCTGGAGATACTGGAGCGGGCTCTGGAGATACTGGAGCGGGCTCTGGAGACACTGGAGCGGGCTCTGGAGACACTGGAGCGGGCTCTGGAGACACTGGAGCGGGCTCTGGAGATACTGGAGCGGGCTCTGGAGACACTGGAGCGGGCTCTGGAGATACTGGCGCGGCTTGCTTCCTCCTCCTCCGCTTACGGGACCCAGTTGAGGAGTGTGGATTCCGTGTGGGGCAGGCAGGGCGTTTGCTGGAGGGGTATGCGGAGGAAGACGGTGGCCGACTGACTGGCCCGGCCAACCATGTTTCTGGATGGACTAGAGACAGACACCCATCCTGAACCCAATCAACAACAAATTTGGAGTTGTTTAACCACAAAATGGAATTTATGGTTTCGCTTAAGGAGAAGCGATAATCAGGTTCATCAAAATGGATAGTGTTGTCGTCCAGTCCATCCAGAAACAGGGAGATCAAACGTGCTTCAGGCCAGTCGGACAAAAAAGCGAGCTCAACGAACTCCTCCACATACCTCTCCAGCGAACGACCCACCTGTAGAAGCCCGATGAGCCGATCGCCAGCTGACATAGAAGAGTGAAGCATGGGGGAAGTTGGAGCCAGTGAGCCGATGAAAGTCTCCATTTTTTTTTTTTTTTTTTCTGTGGAAAATCCGGTCGTTTTTAAGGTCCGTTCTTCTGTTACGGTATGCTGGTGTAGAGATGAGGCAGATCACGGATTTCCACAATAATACAATACTTTAATGAACACAAAGGCAGAGTACATCCAACATACACTAAACACAACAGAGAACGGACAAGGAGTGCAGGGAGTGAGTGCAATATATGGGAGTGCTGACAATAGAGTCCAGGTGCAGGTGATGAGTGATGATGAGGAGCTGACGAGGGAAGTGAGTGCAGGTGAAGAAACAGGAGGATCATGGGAAATAGAGTCCAGGGAAACACGGGATCTGTGACATGTACAACATTAACATTGCTATTTTTATTTTTATGAATGTGAAGCTGCTTTAAAACAATCACATGCTTTAGGAATAAAGCTGACTTGACTTCACATACACATTGCACTTGTATACTTGTATGCATTTTATTTATATAAACATAAATGGGTCAGTGACAAATATGGTGCGGCAAGATGAGAAATTAAAAAATCTTTTAAAAACCTGTTTTAAAAGCATGCATCAGGTACGTTAAAATGTATATATTGTGTCTAAGTTGATTTTATGTTGATAAAAATGACATTTGCACAATTTTTTACTAAAGTTAAGAATGAATGTACCTAAAAATGTCAAATGGTGTAACCGCCAAAGAATGAGAAATATTAAATATGTTATCCACATAGATGGCATGTAAGCTCACTTATAGAAATATATACTTCAATTTAAAATATCAAATGAAAAATAATTTTATTAGAGTTATCTCTAAATGTAAATTGTAACGTGTTTTTGCAATATTTGGTGGGACACATGCTGAAAACACATTTGTTTTCTAAATAATCTTTGACAAATTATTTTAAAATTGTTTAAAATCATGTTATTACACTAAACCAGATGATTACATTTTATTCCACAATAATTTTTCTGTAAATAATTATATTTTTTATGAAAAATACTGGTTACGCCAATTGACACAAACCAGTTACACCACCTGACCATGTTACTTCTACAGCCAAAGGCCATTGTTTGTTGAACAAATTGACACTGAAAATCAAGCATGACAGTCAGCAAGTTAAGTTAAGTGGTTTCAGTGATGAAAAACAACATCTGACAACAAGAAATAATCATAGTAATGAACAGTGAAATCATGTCTCATATATTTTACAGTTAAAGGGTTAGTTCACCCAAAAATGAAATTTCTGTTATTAATTACTCACCCTCTTGTCATTTCACACCCACAAGACCTTCGTTCATCTTCAGAACACAAATTAAGATCATTTTATCTCCCATAGAAAGCAACGAAATTACCCCTTTCAAGGTCCAGAAAGGTACTAAAGACATCGTTAAAACAGTCGACGTGACTGCAAAGGATCAACCTTAATCTTAATGGTTCAACCTTATTATGAAGAGACAAGAATACATTTTTTGTGCAAAAACAAAACAAAAATAGCATCTTTATTAAACTATTTTGTCTCTTCCCTGTCATTCTCCCATGCTGCTGACATGGTAAACACAGTGCAGAAACTCCAGGTTTTACGTCAGAACACCGGCTCATTATTGGCCGGGCCCTGCGTCAGTCTCACACGCATGCGCTGTGCTGATCACGTGATCAGCTTTGGCCAATACTGAGATGGCATTCAGACATAAAGAAGGAAGGCTTCACTGTGTTACTGTGTCACCTGCGTGAGGATAATGACGGGAAGAGAAGAGATTGTTGAATAAAGTCATAATTTTCATTTTGTTATTGCGCACAAAAAGTATTCTCATCTCTTCATAACATTAAGGTTGAAACACTGCAGTCACGTTGACTGTTTTAACAATGGCTCTACAACCTTTCTGGACCTTGAATGTGGTAATTTTGTTGCTTTCTATGGGAGATTAAAAAAAAAGCTCCCAGATTTAATCAAAAAATACCTTAATTTGTGTTCTGAAGATGAACAAAGGTCTAACATGTGTGGAACGACATGAGATTGAGTAATAAATGACAGAAATTTCATTTTTGGGTGAACTAACCCTTTAAGGAACAATATCTGATAACAAGAAATCATCAAAGTGATCATTTCTTAAAAAAAAAAAAAAAAATCTGATAGCAGGATTAGAATTCACTGGTGCTCTGTGATGAGCCACTGTTTCCTTGCTTGAAACTATATCAATTTATCTATTGGGGCAAGAGGGGCTCTGTTATGTCGTTTTAATTATAAAATCTTAGAAATTTAATGAATTGTATTTTATAGATGTAAATTGTAGTCTTTGGTTAAATGCACAATATGTAAGACTTTTGGATTAAAATATCAAAAAACCACTTGGACAATTTTATATATTTTGTTGACTTGTGTACTTACAGTATATTATGCCAGATGTTTCCAAGAATGTTTAAACCTAGAGAAATAATGACATGCCTATCAATGACATGATACCCGCGTTAATCTCGGTTTCCGGTTTTATTTTGTCGAAACCACAGAAACACCAAAGACGCTTTAATATATTATGTGTTTTGTTAGACAGATGAGCAACTGTTTGGATACATTTGTCGACAGAAATCTAATCATATTATATAGCTAAACACATTTAGTCTTATTGTTTAAATCTTGTTTTCTTGATTTACTGTTAGTACCATGTTTTACCATGCCTAATATGGATCTAGTTGACTGCAGTGTGCAACAAGTGTCTCATAGCAGCTGCCGAGCGAACGCACAGAGTAGCATTTTAACAAATTTGAACACACAAATGTGTGTAATATTTTAAAACAGAGCTGCTTTACATCACATACGCTTGACCTGAAGAAGCAGAAGCAGCGACTGCGGCATAATAAAAGCTGTTGTCGATACGTTTGACGCACTTGTCTTTCATTAGCAATCACTCCATGATTTTATATTGCTTACATTTTGAAGTGAATGGAATAGAAATATTGAAGCTAAACATTTCAATGTTAAACATTAATGTTCTAAACATTAATGTTGTGCAACATAATTATATATTATTTTACTGAATTACAGAGCTTTAATAATAAAGTTGTGGATAAAGCACCACTTTCTCAAAAAAAATAAAACATTGAACATTTGAAAATAGTTCCAAATAGTAATTTAGTTTATATTACATCTTTAATCAGCAATATGAATTAGTGATTTTAACTGAATTTGCCCCTAACAGAAAGGCTTGTAATAGAAGTCAAATGGTGTAACCGGTTACACCACTTGACATTTCAATTTAAAATCAAATTTGACAGGTATTATCATGGACACCTATGTAAGCACATGGCCTTGGTGGAAATATTTCAAATGTAATTTTTAAAGTCAATACACATTTTTATAATAATGATGAATTATCAATGTATTCATGGGGTCATACCATTTGACATGTATACCTAAGAATACCTAACCATACCCTAAAAATGTCAAAATATCTCATATTTTAAAGACAGTTACTAACCTTTGCATGCAGCATTTAGTGTCACCAGGGGTCCCTCTTTGTGATATAATTTCCTGTCACATGATTTTCTTGCACAATATTAACAAAATGGCTCCTTGAATGGTGGTTACACCACCTTGACACTTCAGGAATTTGACTTGACTCCTATGATTCCCCAAATTATTTATAATATTCAGAACAATGGTGTTAAATTTATTTTTATTTACTATTAAATTGTTCTAATGTAAGATTATGCCAAACTAGATAATATGGTGTTTTATTGAGAATTTCACCTTTTTTAAACAAGATCAATTATTTGGTACTAAGTTTTTACGGTTACACCACATTGACATTTTTGCAATCAATCCCCAAATATTCTCTCGAAATTGATTAAAACCAGAAATTTTAGACTTGGTCCTCAAAAAAGAGAATGTATGTAAGTAATTTGCTAATTTATTTTGCCATTTTTACCCTTTTAAATTTAACTAAAACTATAAGGACACAAAAAAATGAGCGTCACGTCATTGACCCAAATATATAAACCCCAAAACCACAAATCCCGAGTCTTAATATATGCATGAATATTATAAATAAATGACCACATTTACACTGCATGGTGGGCTTCGGTAAATCATTTATAACTGATAAAAAAAAAAAAAAAAAAAAAAAAACATTAACATTTAATCACATTTTGTTCCCATGGATACAAAACCCAAAAATGACAGCTAAAGACAAAGACATTTCTACATTCCTGCGGTGAAGTGTGATCCGAGCGTGTGGGAGAATGTCATACTGTATATGCATAAGGCAGTTTTGCATTCCTGATAGTGTACTTTAGATCTGATGCTTGTCAACAATGTTAATCGCTGTCTTTAATTCCATCATGCCTCTCAGCGCCGGCGTCCTCCAGGCTTTTTGTGTCATTTCTCAGCAGGAACACCATATCTGTGGTATTTACAGGACATTAAGGCGCTCGTGGAGCAGAAGAGTTAGCATGACGCCGCCTCGGCCCTCATCGCGCCTGATCGTAGGTAAATATTCACAATGCTGTTTGATTTTGCATCAGTGTAACTGCTGTGTTTCATCATCACTCAGGTGAGAGTCGGGAAACGCAGATATGCTGCCAAGACTTTATAGGGGTGAGATTAATGTTACTTTTTTTTTTTTTTGCTGATCTTCACTTTTTTGTTCCTCAGATCGCTGGAGAGGTCAGAGACCCTTCGCAAGCAACAGATGATGAAATTAGCATCACCGCCAGCGACTAATCGAAGCGGAACTAATTTGAATCTGTTAAATTTATCGTTAAGCAGTGAGGGCACTTTTTGCGCACATCAAATAAATGAGGGAATTGGCTAAATGAACAGGGTTTGAAAGATTCAGTGCATTAGCACATGAATACTTGTCAGCTTGTGCTACACAAATCCAGTCACACTGACAACATCCTCTTTGCTTTTGTTTTCCACAACAGCCCTCCATCTCTCGCTTTTTATCTCTCACTCTCCCAATAAAATAACATACACACACACACACAAAATGTCTAATGAACCATTATCATGCTCTGTGAACAGAGTTTGGACACAAGGACACTAAAATAATCTGCTGAGGTTATGTAGCAGATTGCAGTTTGAATACATAGCAACAGATTGGATACTGAAAAAAAAATTAAAAATAAATAAAAATATCTAACTGCACCTTAGCACATATGAAAAAAAAATATTATTTTTATATTGCTGGGCGATATGGCCAAAAATATTATAACAATATTTGTTTCCATATCATACAATATTCATTTACATTTAAAGGGGAAGGAAATGTTTTCCATATATTTGTTAGATCTTGAGAGTGAATATAAACACACAAACATGACAAACTCCACAGAGTAGCTACTTTTTAAGGGCCATGTGAAATCCATTTTATTTTTCCATAAATTCTGTGTTTTTCATTTTATTTTTTTCTGTGTTTTATGATTTTATACAAATTTATATAAACTTTAACAATTTAATCAAGCGTTTAAACTATAATCAAATGAAAATAAAACAATTAATTTACAACAAAACATTGGTTTTAATTTTTTTGTCGCATAAGATGCTGCACAACAGAACTGTATAAATTCTGTTCTAGACCTATAATGCCCTTTCACAAGATGTAATATAAGTCTCTGGTGTCTCCAAAATGTGTCTGTGAAGTTTCAGCTCAAAGATCATATATTATAGTTTGTCAAATTTGCCCCTATTTGGGTGTGAGCAAAAACACACAGTTTTTGTGTGTCCCTTTAAATGCAAATGAGCTGCTGCTCCCACCCCCTTTCCAGAAGAGGGCGGAGCTTTAACAGCTCAACAACAACAAAGCTGGAGAATCTCACGCAGCCAAAATGAGGATTGTCAGTAACGGTGTTCAGCCTTACATTGTTCAAACCGGAGTCGACACTGATGGAGAGACTCAGGAAGAAGTTACAACTTTTAGATGTTTCTGAATGGTTAGTGGATAAATTGATGTAGTTGCTGTGGAGTTGATTCAACTCATCCACTAGCATGTGCCGTCATGTTCATCTTTTGTGTTGAATTGACCCTCGTTTGTGAAGCAGTCCGGTGTAAAATGACGGCATGTCAACAACACTCTACTACAACAACTCTTCCTCTTCTCTAAAGCAGCCCAACATGGCCCCGCCCCCTTTGTTGCGTGTTCTCGGGGGGCGGGGTTTATGTACATTTTAGGGTTAGTGATGTCACCAACACAGGAAGAAGCATTTGTTGTCCCTACCAGCTGTTTGTTGTAGTCCTTAAAAAGTGATTTCTGTTAAGAAAATATCTCCCTTTGCATTGAACTTTGAGTGTCGTAACTTTGCAGATGTTGTTTATGATCAAACAGCAACATTACACACTAACTAAAGTTAATCAACCATTTAAAATATGGTTGAAATATCTTAGTTGTATGATATTCCTAGAAGTAATATTATTATTACTTTGAGAGGTACATTCTAGTATACAGTAGTGATATATTTCTGTCATCATTTCTTGAAGTTAAAGCGGACTAATATAATGCCTCATAATGCCTGTAACGCCACAATCATAGTGTTTAATGTGACGTTCTGTCAACAGCAGCTAGCTTTTACTGTAAATACAAAAAATGATGTCACAAACCTTTTAATACATCTTGTTTCATGCCAACAGTACAGTCAGTTTCCACAGAAACATCATTCAAGTCATAAAGTCTAACACATCCATCCATCTGAATTCACTGACTTTCCACAAATCATGACAGATTTTGACAGGTCGGTGAAGTGCCCTCGGCGGTCTATGATGTAGTGTGCCGCCCATACTTTTCTGTTTCACACCACCAATCCTCGTTGCGTCAGAAAAAATCCATCCCATGTGCAACCAGGCCCTCACCAACAAAGAGCCGACTCTGACACGAGGAATCCGAAGGAAGCGAAAAGAAAAACACTGAAGTAACATTGACTTTGCTTTGTAAAAATAACAGTCTTTCTTGCTATCTGATGTATAAATATAGTCAATGCTATAAATAAAGTAGTAGGGTCATGCTATATACATGCTTCATCGCAATTTCTCTTCTTTGTACAGCTGCTGCAAAAAAAGAAAAAGAAAATCAGTGCAATAATAATATGCTGTACCAATCAAGGCAAGTGAATGTCATTTATTCATGCTGTTGTTTTCTTTGTGCAGACACAGACGGCGGCTTCAACATGGGAACAAAGACGCACAACTCAATGCCATTTCTGAGCCAATGAGCACAGCACAGCTAACTGGAGGGGATGAATATAAGAGGCTCCTGTTTAACATCCGACTTCACTTCCTCTCATCGTGGAGTAAGATCTGTGTTCCAAAACACCTGCATAAACCTTAACAATGTGTCCGTATTCCCCTCTGCGTTGAGTGATGACTGTGGTGGAAGAGCTTGGCCTCGGCCACTGATCTGAGACCAGCTTTACTTTCAGTCCCTGCATTCATCTCCATAATCCCTGGAGGGACTATCAGCTTCAGCTACGACTGCATGAGCTCGTGAAGCTCTGGAGAGCGGCTGGATAACTAGTGTGAGCTCACATTTGGTCTTCTAGAACAAAAACAAAGAGTAATGATGACGAGGACCCTGGTTCAGCGCCCATATTCCAGTGTATGGAGACACACTAATATCAAGGCAATATGTGTCATCGCTGAGCACACAAAGATGGATGTTAATACCTGGACGAAACAAAGCCAAAACACTGAGACCAAGGGTTGTAATTAATAAAATCTGATATTATAAAATTCATTATTTTATTAATGGATAATAATTGTAATATGAATTACTATAATAGCATATATCTACTTAGGATTATTATCGCTAACCCCAATCAATCAATCAATCAATCAATCAATCAATCAATCAATCAATCAATCAATCAATCAATCAATCAATCAATCAATCAATCAATCAATCAATCAATCAATCAATCAATCAATCAATCAATCAATAAAATATAAAAAACCTTAAACATTTTATTTCAGTAACATTTCTCATTTTTGTTTATTTTAATTTAAAGTACTAAAATAACTAAAACTAATTAAACTAAACCAAAACTTACTAAAGAAAAAAAAAAAAAAAAAAAAAAAAATTAAAAAGTATTAAAAATATCAAAACACAACAAAATGACTAAAAGCTAAAATTTAGGTAAAATTAATATAAAAACAACAAAGAAATATTAAGATTTTTTATAGAATCAATCAATCAATCATTCATTCATTCATACATTCATTCATTCATTCATTCATTCATTCATTCATTCATTCATTCACTCAATCAATCAAATATAAAAAAAACAAACATTTATTTCAACATTTCTTTTTTGTTGTTGTTTATTTTCATTTGAAGCACTAAAATAAAATAATAATAAAATTAAAACTAAATAAACTAAAACCAAAAACTTACAAAAAAAGTAAAAGTATTTAAAATGACAAAACACAATAAATGACTAAAAGCTAAAATTTAGCTAAAATTAAAAGAAAAACAAAAAATATATATATAAAGATTTTTTTATCTGTTTAAACCACTTATTTTTAATAAATAAATTATTAATTAATAACAAATATTAAACAAACAAAAAAGTAAACTTATTTAATTTCATCAAAATTTCTCATTTGAAGTAGTTTTAATTTGAACATTTTAATTTGAAGTGCTAAAATAACTAAAACTAAATAAACTAAAACTAAAAACCTAATAAAAATAATTATATATATATATATATATATATATATATATATATATATATATATATATATATATATATATATATATATATTAAAAATGACAATGCACAACAAAATTACTATAACTATTACTATAAAAAAAAAAAAAAAAAAAATAGAATTTTATAGACATTTATTTAGAAGGATTTTAACCCAGACAACTATAGATGCCACAGTGTATAGTTGTCATTTTCCTTTTGTAAGTGTTTTTCTAGAGGTTATCTATGTTTTATGTCTCAATGACATGCAAGAAAACAACCAAATAAAGGATTTCAAAAAAAAAAAAAAAAAATGTATTCACTTGTCACATGAGGCTGTCAACTTCCTACACCTTCTTCCAGGAAGCATGGCGAAGGCAAACCCTCAAAAAGAAAAGTATATATATATATATATATATATATATATATATATATATATATATATATATATATATATATATATATATATATATATATATATATATATATATACACACACACACACACAATCATGAAGGTCTCGAGAATCAACCAAACAAAACAAATCTTACAAGAGTTTTATAGTTTTTTGTGTACTTAGTCAAAAGTCCAAGCGGCAACTATAGTTGCCGGTGGGCAAATGACTTGTAAGTACATCTATCATGGGGAAATGGGGTATACTGTGTTAATAAGTTAATAAATCAAGGTTATTGGTGTTTAGTGCTTTTTGCTTTCATAATATCCCCCCTAAAACATAACTTAACCCTTTAACTGACATCTCGGCTGTACAGTAGACCTTAATTTGATAGTGATGAATGCACTTCCTTTGCATATAAATATGGTGTGGCCTTGCATGTTGAGTGCTTCAAGACATTTCATGCAAACCACTAAAACTTGACCAAAGAGAGAGAGAAAAGGGGAGCGGAGAGGACACGTATGACCAAAACTTCCCATTACGAATGTTATTTTTTGTCATTTGTTATTTTGCTTTGTGTTTTTTGTTATATGTAGCAGTCATAACTTGGGTAAAGTTGGTTTTATATTCGCACATTCGGACATCCGTATTCAATAGCCTTGTTAATCACACTACATTGGACATTCAGAGGACATTCACAAGTAAATATGCCATTAAAACAATACTTGCCTATTTTGATCGACTGTGAAAAATGTTGTAAGTTGACAATCGTTGGTTGTCAATATCATGTCGCTGCTTAAAATTTGCAAACATTAATATATTGCACATTTATTGGAAAGTTTGAATTTATCAGAAGTCCGAATGTGCGAATACAAAACCAACTTTACCCAAGTCCAGTCATAAGGGTATTTTTTTTTTTTTTTTAAATTGAGATTTATACATCATCTGAAAGCTGATTAAATAAGCTTTCCATTGATGTATGGTTTGTTAGGATAGGACATTTGGCTGAGATACAACTATTTGAAAATCTGTAATCTGAGGGTGCAAAAAAAAAAAAAAAATCTAAATATTGAGAAAAACACCTTTAAAATTGTGCAAAAAGTCCTTAACAATGCATATGCACTCACAAAAGTTTTTTTTATTTATTTATTTTTTTTTTTATATATATATATATATTTACGGTAGGAAATTTACAAAATATCTTCATGGAACATGATCTTTACTTAATATCCTAATGATTTTTGGCATAAAAGAAAAAATCGATAATTTTGACCAATACAATATATAGTTGGCTGTTGCTATAAAATTATAACTGGTTTTGTGGTCCAGGGTCACATATATTTTTATTCATTTATTTTCATTTCAATTTAAGCATGATGCAGCTTTTTTGTGTTCGCATCGAATGTTATTAGACTTTTATACATAAAGATGGATGTGTTGAAAGCAGTTATTTTGAGTTAGATGACAAATGTTCTCCTCCTATTTAAATTTGACATTGAGGGGGTGCATACAACATATTTGCGCATAATTGCCGCACATTCAAATGCAATGTAAAAAAAAAAAAAAAAAAAAAAAAAAAAAAAAAAAAATCTGGGGAAAATAAATGCAGAACGTGTTCACATAGGACACTATTAACACGACTATATGCATGAAACCATTCAGAAAAATTTGGGCACAAATGGGTTGATAATATAAAGATGTAAATATATTATATTTATATCTATTTCAAAATATTAACATGATCTATTGTACATCAGTGATACTTATTTTTTGAATAAATTAACAAAAATTAATCAAATATATTTTTATTATTATTAATAAAATTAAATATAAATGATTTATTTATTCAAGGTGACAAACATTTCATATTATAGCAGATGTTCTGCCAGTGATTTTACACACATTTTTTTTTTTTTTTCTTAAAAGTGTGAAACGTACATCTATTTTTGACTGTGCGTGTTGCCGTCAGCTAATCATTTTTATTGAGACGAATGGTAATGCTAACTTATAGCTTTCTCCATCTATTACAGTCTTGCTTTATACAAGCGCATTCGCCTCCAAAACAAATCAAGGCGTCAAATACACGCAGCAGAGCTCATTCTTCACAAACTCTGCAGGTTTTATATAACCACATAAAAATCAAAATTAGAACCTCTCTCTTTATTTTTCACCCAAAGTTACATTTTAATCTAATTCATAACTCCTACACATTGTCTTTGTCTCGTTCATTCCTCTGTCTTAGAGAGAATTTCAATATCCCAGGGTACACAGTTCTGAATCCAGCTAAAACCCATTACACTGCCACTCATAATTGCAGCCGTTCACCGCAGAAGTGAGATGCACAAAATGTCACACTGTCATTTAGTCCACATAAGTGACTGGCAAAGACACTTTGGAGTGCAAATTATATATATTCTAAAATTAGACTTTAAATGTGCAGGATGAAAAATCCATTAAACATTATTTATCTATTCAAAAGGAGCCCTCTAAATTGGGTTATTGAATTGCATGCTGCCATATATATGTATATAGAGTAAATGTACCTATTGTCCATGTCTATGAATGTCTTTTCTTAACAGGCTCAGGTGACATAACACTAAACTCAGTATTTATGCATATGCCGACTTTCGTTTCCATTGTGTCACTTTCTTTGGTAAATCCACTTGAGTCAATGAATGCTTGCTATTTATTGGGTATGAGATGGTATATTTGTTAAGTTGTCAATAATGTTGTTTTATTGAATTTGTTGCCTTGGGAATATTATAAATTAATGGAGACCCCCCACACCGACTTCTTCTGTGTCGCAGCAAGCCTCTACGTTTTGATGCATATACCTACGAATCAACAATGGCTTCCCATGGTGTGAGCCGTGTCTGCTGTAACTGTTTTGCCATTCACACAGTGTTCTATGTAAATGTGACCTGATTTTTCAGACTGAAAGGGGCACTTAGTGAAAGCTTTGTAGGACTAAAACAGAGTAACCAGACACTGCAGCAGTCGATAGGCACATCAAACCGTTTCTGCTGGGCATATCAGGAACACGCTTAAGCCTCTTGTACTATTTTTATGCACAGCGATCATTTAAAATTAATCTCTCATTTACTTTAAGGCTTATCGAAGGTGCGCGGGGGCCAGTGTCTGGTGTGCGGACGTGACAGATGCCATTCCCACAGTGCGGCGTGTGGATGTATTTCACTTGCATTATTGAGATTGTTTGGTTGGAAAATGTCTGTCTTTTATTTCTACAAAGTTTCATTCTCCCCATGGGATCTTCTGGTTTGTGTGTGCTGCCCTACTTTCTGTACGCCTGCCATGCAACAATAGCTTCTGAACTGTGAAAAAAAAAAACACAGCCCTCTGAAAGTGGTGAAAACGACGACTTACGGCCGTCAGGAGATGGATTAATGGGAAAATTCATTTGATTGCACCAGATTTCAGAGAGACTCATACACCACTGCAGAACAGTTGGAGTAGAGAGGCGGGCAGGAACAGAGAGATGCTAATTTTAGAAGAGGGGAATATTTTTTTTCCCTTGAATTTAAGTGTTTTGTCCTCTGACTGAAAGATCACAATATAGGTCACAAAGACAGTTTAGTTTAGTTATTGTTAACCCTTTAGCCCTGGGTGAGCGTAATCTCAGGTTACCTTGTTTAACCTTTTATGCTTTAGTTTCAAGATTTCACATTGTAAACCCTGGGTTAGCACTTTTATTTGCATATACATGAACATGCAACAAGCATGCAACTTGTTGGAGCGTTTGTCCATCTGTCGACATGTAGATCCGCTCTGGTGGTCTTACGTACTGAAATATTCAAGCGGTCTCCTCGTCCTGTTTAATTTTAACTCTCTTCCACAGATGCTGAAACTATCCACCTTATTTTGCAATGTGGAAATTATCTGTTTTCTGTGAATGTGCAAGACTTCCAATTCATTTGCGCCTACAGGGAAAGAAGTAAATGCACCATTGGTTGGGCAAACATGTTAAATGTCAAATGTTAGAACAACCCAATTGCTGGGTTTGCCCATTTTCAATCCAAATTGGGTTGTTTTTAACCAAGCATTTTTTAGAGTGTAAAGTGTCCATCAAATGCACTCTTCAGTATCTTGTTGGAAGTAGTTTTTCACATACTATATACACTGTATAAAAATGCTGTGTTAAAAATTACCCAACTTGGGTTGAAAATGGACGAACCCAGCCCAACCTGCTGGGTAGTTTTATTTAACCCAACCCAACTCACCCAAATTACTGTATTTCTTGCTTAAAATGAAGGTTCGAAATGAACATTTATTAATATGTTTAATAAATTAACATTTATTAATACGTTTATTAAATAATAATTAAATAATAAACATTTATTAAATTGCTTACTAATAAATTTTCACCTTTTGATTATTATTGTTGCCTCTTCCAATTTTTTTACTGATTTTTAATTTATTTTGAGTTCATTTTAAAACAGCCAAATAGTCATTTTTGATCAATAGTTTAGTTAAGTAAAACTACCCAGCAGGTTGGGTTAAATGTCAAAACAACCCATTTACTGTTTTTGCCCGCAGCTTGGGTTGTTTTTAACTCAGTATTTTTTAGAGTGTAATAGGGAAGTATTCGATTTCTGACGCAGCACATGTGTTTAGAATTATGACTATACATTACAATAATATTGTAAGAAATACCAGTTTTCAATATAAAGCAGCATGATGAGCTGCTTTACAGCTAAAATAACTGGAATCAGATGACGCATGAAGCCAGACACATTCAATATACAAACGGCCACACCCACTCTTATATTAAAAATGAGGTGGATACCTCATTAATATTTAATGAGGTAAGAGCTGGGGCAATTTTTGAAACACCACGCTGTAACATTCTAACACCACATTGTTTATTTTAGTATATTCTTTGACATTGCAGTTCAGTACTAGCAATGCAAAAGTGATTGAACCTATGCTGCAGGGTTTCATAACACAGGTGTTCAAAAGGCCATTTACCTGGGTTAAGTGTATTTTGAAAGGCCCTTTAGGCAAGTTTGACTTTCTTTTTCATCTTTTATGGTATGGATTAGCTGCTTAGCTAAAGTCAGAATACAGTGTTTTTCATCATCCATTATTGAAGAGATTCATTTAAACCCAGGATAATCACAATCAAAGGGTGTAAAATAGATGCAATATGTCAATTCGTCAGATACTGATGGCTATAATTTAACGAGGTGACTATTATATGGGTACAAATAACATGCTGACAGGTTTAAAACCATCAGCTGGTCAAAATACTTCTGAAAACAAATTAGTAATGGCTTCCAAAACCAATTACATAGACTCTCTGTTTTTCAGCGGAAAGCTAAGGAACTAAAATCCAACCAAAATCTTTTCGTCTTAACAAATGAATCTGTCTTGCATCACTGCTTCAGACTCTGATCAAGGACGGCATATCTTAAAAGCCATGCAGCCTCACCTTGTTCGATATCCGGTGAAACTTAGACTCCAAACAAGACGCATACTGTACCATCTCAGGCTTTTTCGTTAACTTAATTGATTGCTCCTCGCGAGTTGAGAAAGGATCTATATCTGGAAACATCTTTTGGAATTGCTTCCCTTATGTGTTTCTCTCTTTCTTGCCCTTTAACAAATCCATTTAACTTCTGCAACCTCTGTAGTCACAGACATTGATGGGATTTTAAGCTGGACTGAAACTTTGGATCAAAACCGTGGGATAGATTTGGGTGCACGTCCTGCTGGCTGTCTCTGATAGCTTGTTTTGGGAGCTCTGATAATCTGTTAGCGTCATCTATCACTTAGCCGTGGCCTTCATGCCTGTCAGAACGCTGAAGTGTTGAGTCAATAGACAGTCCTTGGTAATGTGGACGGCACCTGATAGCTCAAAAAATCAACCACCTGGAAAGCATATTGGGAAAGTTTGAAAAGCTCAATTGAACATGTCATTTCGACATAAATTCTAACGAACTCTGATTGATATTAAGCAGGTTTAAAATATGATAGTAGAAGCTCATTTAGACATCTTAATACTGGGTTATTGTCAGAATTTTGTCAGATAATTTGTTGAGATATGGCACTGCAGATTGAATGCACCAGTGAGATTTTATGCACAAAAAAAGACAACCTAGGCTCTATACATATAATTCGCTGTAGTTACTTGCTGAAATGAACACTAGTGGCAGAAAAAATGTTATTCCTTTTCACGCAAATTATGTTTACAGTGGCAAAATACTGATTAAACACTTTTCAAGACAATAAATACACGATTGAGACGATGTATACATGTATTGCCTCAGAATTTGCATCTGAATAGCGCTCGCTCCGTGGGCGTGTCCGCATTAGCGGATAATGAGTTGAATCACGGACGTCTGACATGTGTCTATTTTCTTACAGATTACATAAACACAGAATTTTTGTTTTCGATTTGACTTACACGATTTAAAACCTGACATTTCAACATTTCTTTAGACATAAGTCTCATTTTTGTGTCATTAGTATTCTCTAAGTTACAGTTCATTTTCTGAGAACTATCAGATTGGACTTCGTTCAGAGGGAGACGAGAGATCACGGATCATGTTAGTTTTCTTTATTTTACAAAAAGCACAACATTTTGTTTTTACTCTGAGTGTACACAAATAAAAGAAGATATTCTATAGTTTCAATTGATATATTACTTATGTCTCTATGACAAAAAAATGACGGAGTATTTTAAGTCTGTTTTGCTGCAAAGTGAAAAAAGTCCTGCATAGCGCCGACGCGTTTCCCGACTCCAGAGAGTTGATAATGACATTCCTCGTAGTTCCTTGCACAATGACCTCAAAACACTTTTACCATAGTGCATGTTTAGTAATACATTTTGATGTTTGCATCACATAACCAGCTCCATATGTTCGGCCTTTCTGATGTAGTAAATTTGCTCAATAGTTCACCTGGACATTTCACTTTGAAGGTGTCGCTAACTGTGCAACTTATTTTGTAGGAAAGTTTTTCAAATTTTTCCAATGACTTTGTTCAAAAAACAAAAAACATCTTTAGTTGAATTTCGTTCAGTTGGGGACTGTGGTTCTACAGAATGGCAATTTCATTACATTGTAATGTATATGTACAGCTATCAAGAGCTGTGAAAGTAAACCACACTCTCCTGGCCTCAAGATGCATGCTACTGGCTGCGGTCTTTAGCATCCTTGTTAGTGCGCCCTGCTCCCATGCCAGAAACGCTGGTGTGAATCCTACTTGGAGTGATGCAATTAGAACCAGAGAAGTTACATTGGTGCCGTGACCCGGATGGGAGTGAGGTTTAGGGGGGTGAGTGTAACAGAGGCCAGCTACTAAGAGCTGTGTGAGTAAACCTCACTCCCCTGGCCTCACGAGGCAAACTAGTGACATATGCAAGAAGCTGTTGTTTTTAGTGTCCTTATTAGTGCACCCGCCTCCCATACCGGAAACGCTTGTTCGAATCCCATTTGGAGCGGTGTGAGTAGAACTTTGGGGGTTACATTGGTGCCGTGACCTGGATAAGTGTGACAGAGGCCAGCTAGTAGGAGCTGTCCAAGTAAACCTCACTCCCCTGGCTTCAAGAGGTGCAAAAGCAGCATATCCTAGAGGCTGCGGTCTTTAACATCCATGTAAGTGAGCCTGTCTCCCATGCCGGAAACGCCGCTTTGAATCCCACTCTGAGCGGTGCGAGTAGAACTGGAGTGCCGTAACACCAGTGCCGTTACATTGGTGCCGTGACCCGGATGGGATTGAGGTTTATTGGGGTGAGTGTAACGAAGGCCATCTAGTAAGAGCTGTGTGAGTAAACCTCAATCCCCTGATCTCAAGAGGCACACTAGCGACTGATGCTAGATGATGCGGTCTTTATTGACCTTGTTAGTGCTCCCGCCTCGCATGCCAGAAACTCTGGTTTGAATCCCACTCAGAGTGGTGTGAGTAGAACCGGAGGAGTTACATTGGTGTCGTGACCCTAAGGGGAGTGAGGTTTAGGGGGGTGAGTGTAACGGAGGCCAGCTAGTAAGAGCTGTGTGAGTAAACCTCACTCCTCTGGCCTCACGAGGCAAACTAGTGACATATGCTAGAGGCTGTGGTCTTCAGTGTCCTTGTTAGTGCACCCGCCTCCCATACCGGAAATGCTTGTTCGAATCCCATTTGGAGCGGTGTGAGTAGAACTTTGGGGGTTACGTTGGTGCCGTGACCCGGATGAGTGTGACAGAGGCCAGCTAGTAGGAGCTGTCCAAATAAACCTCACTCTCCTGGCTTCAAGAGGTGCAAAAGCGGCATATCCTAGAGGCTGCGGTCTTTAACATCCATGTAAGTGCGCCTGTCTCCCATGCCGGAAACACCGCTTTGAATCCCACTCTTAGTGGTGCGAGTAGAACTGGAGGGGTTACACTGGTGCCGTGACCCGGATGGGATTGAGGTTTATTGGGGTGAGTGTAACGAAGGCCATCTAGTAAGAGCTGTGTGAGTGAACCTCAATCCCCTGATCTCAAGAGGCACACTAGCGACTGATGCTAGATGATGAGGTCTTTAGTGACCTTGTTAGTGCTCCAGCCTTCCATGCCGGAAACTCTGGTTTGAATCCCACTCAGAGTGGTGTGAGTAGAACTGGAGGAGTTACATTGGTGTCGTGACCCTAAGGGGAGTGAGGTTTAGGGGGTGAGTGTAACGGAGGCCAGCTAGTAAGAACTGTGTGAGTAAACCTCACTTCTCTGGCCTCACGAGGCAAACTAGTGACATATGCTAGAGGCTGTGGTCTTCAGTGTCCTTGTTAGTGCACCCGCCTCCCATACCGGAAATGCTTGTTCGAATCCCATTTGGAGCGGTGTGAGTAGAACTTTGGGGGTTACACTGGTGCCGTGACTCGGACGAGTGTGACAGAGGCCAGCTAGTAGGAGCTGTCCAAGTAAACCTCACTCTCCTGGCTTCAAGAGGTGCAAAAGCGGCATATCCTAGAGGCTGCGGTCTTTAACATCCATGTAAATGTGCCTGTCTCCCATGCTGGAAACACCACTTTGAATCCCACTCTGAGCAGTGCGAGTAGAACTGGAGGGGTTACACTGGTGCCGTGACCCGGATGGGATTGAGGTTTATTGGGGTGAGTGTAACGAAGGCCATCTAGTAAGAGCTGTGTGAGTGAACCTCAATCCCCTGATCTCAAGAGGCACACTAGCGACTGATGCTAGATGATGCGGTCTTTAGTGACCTTGTTAGTGCTCCCACCTCCCATGCCGGAAACTCTGGTTTGAATCCCACTCAGAGCGGTGTGAGTAGAACCGGAGGAGTTACATTGGTGTCATGACCCTAAGGGGAGTGAGATTTAGGGGGGTGAGTGTAACGGAGGCCAGCTAGTAAGAACTGTGTGAGTAAACCTCACTGCCCTGGCCTCAAGAGGCACACTAGCGACATATGCTAGAGGCTGTGGTTTTTAGCGTCCATGTAAATGCGCCTGTCTCCTAAGCTGGAAACCCGGGTTCAAATCCCGCTCAGAGTGGTGCGAGCAGAACTAGAGGAGTTACATTGGTGACGTGACCCAGAGGGGAATGAGGTTTAGGGACTGAAGCTAGAGGCTGCGGTCTTTAGCGTCCATGTAAGTGTGCCTGCCTCCCATGCCGGAAACCCTGGTTCGAATCCTGCTCAGAGCGGTGCGAGCAGAACTGGGGGTGGTTACATATAACCATGTCTAATTCTAATGCTCTTTAGTGTGATGTTGTTTGTATTCTATCCCTGCAGTCCTGTAATAGATTAGGGTGGTCTTAAGTGTTGAGCATACACATAGAGCAGGCTTGTGCGCTCTACTTTATATCACAAAAAAATATGCATCGGAATAACATGAAACCATTTTTCTTTGTTTCATCATATCCGAGTAATTATTGTGAACTGAGGTTGGTGTGTTTAGATGAAGTATCTGGGATGAATTGTATCTTAATAATTCACAACAATTGAAAATGGCTACAGCAAAAGTTATTCCACTATTTGAAGTTTCAGATTTTTGAACATGGAAGTGTGATAAGGGCCTATTGAGTCTTTCATCAGGTCACAAAGCTGAGATGCTTATTAATTATACAGCAACAGACATGAACACGTCATCATCCCGAAAACACTTCAAATCGCTGACCCCTTTCTTGTCTGTGGACGTCGTATTAGCACTGCATTTCATTAATTACTGCACAGTAACTAATTATTGTACTTACGTACTTTCATGCACTAAAACAGATGTTCAGACTTCTGCCTTGTCCATCCTGAGGTTACCCAGATGTCTGGTTGTTTAAGTTACAATTTTATTCTACCCTTCTAATAAGCGGTGCTGTTTTTGTAGGCATTCCGCTTCACCTCATCGCCTTCACTGAGCAGAACATCAGTAATTCGCAGCCGCTCTCCACCGTGTATATGCTAATGACTGCATTCACATGCCGCGTGCAATACCTGTGTGGCTCCGCTCCACATGAGAGCCTCTCCTTTCGCTTCGAGTTGATTGTGTGAAGAAGTTCAAACTGACAGGAGCGTCTCTCTCACTTGGCCACACATTCTCTCGGTCTCACATACTGTAGTATACATGCATTCTTCGTCTGTTACTTCCTCTCCACCTTTCCTCGCTTCTGAATGATTGAATCATGTCCTCAAGTGTATCCTTGAACTAAGGGAAAAGTCAAGCAAGCTGCAGAAGTTGGTTCAGTTTTTCAACAGCACTCCAATTTGAATGCACAGGAGAGGTCATTTCCGAGTGAACAGAGGCTGATTAAAAATGAGCAGAGCGTTTCTTTTGCTTTGTGCTTTGGACATGATGTTGATCCTGCCAAGCAGACAATCCCAGAGCTGAGATCTGAGAACACAGAATGTTTTGAATGTCAAAAATGTATTGAAAAGCAGAAATTATTAGCCAGCATTTGATTTGAAAAAATTAGGAATTAAATTCTTCTCATGTTCTCATAATAATAATAATAAATATAGCTGCAAGCAGCAATTCGGGGCCAAGCCCCAGAAGGGGCAGTAGCGCAATACGGAGCAGGTAGAGCAAAAACATCAGAAATTGAATGTACATGCAAAACAGCTGGTTCAGAAGGACAGGTGGAAATGAAATGAAAATCAATAGAAGTTCAGATGAGAATGAACACAGAATGAACTAAAAACACTTGTATCTAATTCAAGAGGAATAAAGATTAGTACAATGCTTATTTGGATAAAAAAGGAATCAAAATGACTCATTACACACAATTGCATAATGACCACCCAACACGGGATTCGAACCCACAACCTCCAGGTCCAGTGTCCATTGCGCATGTCATTGCACCACTGTGCAGGTGACTGTTGACACAACTGCCGAAGTTCACTAGTTTATGTGAAAATGGACTCAAAAAGAAGAATTTTTATGAAACTGCACTGAATGTTATATTTAATAACTTTACTTTAGATCATTCTGCAGCTCATCATGCTGTAGCGCAATACAGAGCAGGAAGAAGAAAAACAGCAGAAAATGAACAAACATGAAACACCTGGTTCAGAATTATGGGCGAGAATGAACTCAGAAAGTACAGAAGCTTAGATGAAAATGAACACAGCATGAAACAAAAAGCATTTATTTCTAATCTAGAGGCAATAAAGGAATCAAAACACACAATTTCATAAAACCACTCCACCCGAGATTCGAACCCACTATCTTTAGGTACAGGGCTCGTCAGGTACCTGGCTTTACACATTGAGCTACATTATGACACATGTTCAACATGTTGTGGAAGAGAACTTTTAGTGTAACAAAGAATTTACAAAAAAAGCATTTCTTAGCATGCTAACCATATTAGCATGCCAAGCTAACTTAATGCTAATGAAGCTCATGGTTAACTTGATAGCTGAAGAGCCACATTAAAAAGAATGACAACTGGTTAGCATGCTAAGCAATTAGCATGCTAAGCTAACTAGCATAAGATAACAATCACAAGGAAGGTCACATTCAGAGACAAATATCTCGGGAACGGTAGCGAATATCAAAAATCTGTTCAGTCATTTCTATGCGGCTCGGTCCAAAGATCTTCTGAGCTGATTGTGGACAAAATAGGACAAAATTTGTGGGAGGAGTAGCGAAAAAACTGTTTTTCATTTATTTCAATATGGCAGACAGGTACATTTAAGGAAAATGACAAATGACACATCGTTGGAATTGGCATTAGCCAGGGAATAAAATGACATAAAGTATACACGTTTTGGAAAGTGTTTTCAAAAGTTATAAGCATTTTTGCAAAAAACATTATATCTGTGGAACAGTAGGTGGCGCTGTGTTGAAACTTCTCAGGTACCTTCGGGACCTACTAAAGGTCATACATACTAATTTTTGTGAAGATATGTCAAATAGTTTAAAAGATATTGAAATTTATGACAAAATTCAAAATGGCGGACATGCTTTTCATCCGATGTTGACAAATTCAATATCCCCGGATTCGGCATGGCCCAAGGAATCCATAGACACCAAGATCTTGATTTTCTAATAAAGTGTTCAAAAGTTATTGGCCAAAATATCCATTTTACAGATCTCATGACCTGTAGGTGGCGCTGTTCCCAAATTCGGCAAGGAACCTCAGATCATGGTCTTGATCAAGTGTACGAATTTTTGTTTTGATCGCTCAAAGTTTGGCTGAGATACAGCCTCTATAGCAATTTTGGGTAAACCTCATTAACTTCGTGACATCATAACTTTTGAACAAAGATGAATAAAAAAAATCTGTTCAGTCATTTCTGTGCGGCTCAGACCAAAGATCACCTGATCAAAGTCTGGACAAAATTGGACAAATTTTGAAGGAGGAGTAGCGAAAAAACGGACTACTGTACTTTTCAAAATGGCCGCTACTGTAATGGGTGGAGACTTAATGTAAGAATTTGAATAGAATCAGCATGAAGAGACAAATCAGATGTACTAAATTGTATTTTTCTAGAGCAAATGGTTCAAAAGTTATAACCTTTAGAATGTTGAATTTTTGAACTGGTGGTGGCGCTATAGAGTTGGTCCTTGAGACTCCAAAATTGGTCAGATTTCTAGACATGACCATCACTACAAGTGTGCCAAATTTCATCATTTTCTCATGTTCCGTTGATAGGGCTGCCATAGACTCCCATTCGGGAGGAAGAATAATAATAATAAAAGGGAAAATGTACAATTACAATAGGGGCTACAGCCCCTTTGGGGCTTGGCCCCTAATAATAATAATAATTATAATAAAAACTCTGAACCATGCAATTTGCCACCCCTGTATCAATGTATGTCTCTGTTGGTTCATCTACTGGTGCATTTTTAAAATATAAAATATCAAAAGTGTATGAATTGTGATTTTCATTTCAAAATTCAAGGCAATCTCAGTAGTAATCATAAAGGTTGGGTCTTGCACACATACATAGTTCTTGCAAAACGTAATTGTATGTAATTGACAGCCTCTAACATGCATATGTATATATACACACATACATAATAGGGGTGTAACGGTACATGTATTCATCATCTCATCATATATATATATATATATATGAATGCATTTACCTAATTTTATTCTGTGTGATTTCCAGTTTAGTATTCAATTTATTTAGTAATATTATTTCATGATCTTTTTCCTTAAGCCTGAGAAAAAAAAAAATAAAAAGATTAATTTAATTATTACTTAACAACTTTAATTTAATATGCATTAAATATGTACTATTGTAATATGTTTAGATTAAAAGTATGGTATTGTACATTTAATTTCACATTATTTTGTGGTTTGGAAAAGTGGTTATGTTTGGGAAAACATGTATGTGCAAACATGACATCTTCATTCTTATAAGATCAGGCTGCAACATTAGCTACATTTCATCATTGCAAGGTAAATTCAGCTCCTCATGTCACGTCACACATGGATGTGGAAAGATTGCGAAAGTTGAGAAAAGAGAATAATTGATTTTCATTGTCTGTTTCACATTTTTCAAAGAATATCTGAAAAGACATCAGAACTGACAGCTTGTGAGCGATCCGGTCAACCATGCATCACAATCTCAATGCAAACACGTAAGTGATTTAATTTGAATAAACGTGTATCTTTTGATTTTCCTTGCATTGCTTCTTAAATGTGTGCTGTGTCTCAGGGACCTGACGCTTCGTTTCTTATTATCTGAGATCCTGCTCATCAAAATGCCGTGATATTTACAGAGGCCTGGATTGACTGACACTGGGTAGCAAAGCAAGAGTTATACTGCTGTCATGCTTTTCCTGGTATTTAAAGGTTTTCTGACATTTACAGCTGTGCAGTGACCCCAGAGCACAGAGGTCACATCTCCCTCTCTCCTTTCATCTGCTCTCTCTTGTTCCTCTTTCTGTCTTTCACCTCATTTCGTTTTCTGTTTCTTGTGATAAGAAGACACCTTTCGAGGCAATTTACAGAGGTACACCTGAATCCAAGGTTTGCATAATATACAGTACAGACGTCTCATATACAGATGTCTCATTAACAGACTCAAATCTCATGCACACCGGTTAAGAATTAAAAAGAGACTAAATGACATATAACTTACAGCAATACCAAGAAATACAAAACCTGGAACAAGAGCTAAATTAATTGCGATCATGCAAGACAGATCTTTATTCGAAGAATAATGAGTCCAAGAGGCAGACTTCAGGCACCCACGTCAGTGATTAAGAGAGAAAAATGAGGCTTTATAATTAAACATACGAGAGACTTGATATCCCTCTAGATGCCATTACATCTGCAATCGGCAGATTTTAAGGTTTAATCACTCGGTTAAGTCCGGCGCTTCAGTCTCTTCTTGTTTCTCAATCTTGTTTAATGTGTGAAAGTTTATTCAGAGGGTATTTTTTTTTTCCACAGATGGAAAATGAATGGAAACGCTCTCATGCAAAACAGAAGACAAAGTAAACTAATTTGATTCTCTCTCCGGTTTGGCTGTGTACATAGTGCCAATCAATTCTTTCTCATATTGAGTTGAATGCTGAGAACAGAACAAGCAATCAGAAAACACATCATCAACCGAGAAGGGAAGGAAGGAACAGACTGATTTAATAAATCACTGATGGGTAGAAGTAACACAGTTTCAGTTTACCAGTCAATCAGCTCTTATGTTGTGTGGCTGTCTGTCAGGACTCACATAATGTTGGTGCTCAAACGTAGATGACATTATCTTTACATGAAAGGGCTTTCTTAGTTTCACTAAAAAGTACAAGTTAAAGCTCTGCTGCTAAATAAGAAATATTTACTGTTGCATCATTTATTTTCTGCCCTTTTTTGTCTAGATTATAGAATAAGCATGCACACAAAATCAAATATTCTTTTATTTAAAGTCTGCATGCAATGGAAGTATTTTCTTCCCTATTTTGCCATATATCTGATTAAAACGGCTTCAGGAACAAGAACAAATGTAGGGCGGGGCTTGATTTTGTTTGTGGGGAATTGATTGGATGTTTGCTATTGGTGGATCTCATGTGAGTGACAGGTTGCCCCGACCTCATCATCAGAAAAGAGAAGAGATGTCGCTGCAAGAGGGAGGGGAAGTTATTTTGATTCAAGATTGCGAAGAACATGAATTTAACACAATAATGATGTGCACGATAAATCATTTATAATAAACACTGCAAAATTGTCATTTTTGATTTCATGGTGACTTTAAGTACAGCAGTCTTTGTGGGTGTGATGTCTTTATTTTGCAGCAGCAGGATTTTCTCAAATGGGCTGCACATGTTGTGATGTGTTGCTGGTTTGACGTCTGCAAAGAAGGGGAAAATTTAGGACAGGACACTATCAGCCCTGGACAGACCGCCCAGTGGTCAATTGCTGAGTCAGACAATGAACGCACTTAAAACAAAACAGCCGAGCACAACACTCTTATCATGCACAGAAACAACAACCTGCGCTCGAGGAGAGGCGGTAGAGATAATAGGCATTACTTTCAATGATGACAGCCAGAGAGAAAGAGAGCAGTATATGGGGAGGGAGAATTAGTTTATATGTACGTAATTTAATTTCTGCTCTAAGATGGATATATTAATATAACGTACATCACTTTCTTGGTCCCGGTATGGCATAGAGAGTTATTTTTAATCAGGTCTGTCTTCTCGCAAAAGTAATTAAACAGTCTGTTTCATTAAAAAAGCATGGTATGATACCCATATCTTCAATAACAGATATCCAAAATGACAGTTTCATCAAGTACTATCAATAGTTCTTTTATATCCAGATTTCCTAACCAGACTCATTATAATTATGCGATATCACATAAGCAAGAGTGCAGTTGTATAACGGCATACACCCAGATGACCTACTACTTCCAGCATGCATACGAAACGTTTTTAAAGGCTGTGAAGTTCTTCATCAGATGTAGTACCTGATTTGACAGTATGTGATGCAGCAAATCAAACGTCCCAGTGCTGTTGTTCTCTGGGAATGCTGCTCAACCAATCAGATCAGAGCACTGGAACTAACTGTTGTATAAATGGGTAAATCCCGCTGAACATAAGTGACTAATGGAGTGACTAATGTGTGTACGGGCACAAATTTGTTTGCAAAAGCTAATACTGCTGCAGTAACCTTACTGTGAATTCATCACCCGCAGTGTCAGCTCTGGTGAGTTTAAAGGTCATTGTATATATTTGAGAGAGACTTTTTCTTCCCTGTTAATGCATCTAATCAGGGGTCAAATTAGGCCAGAAAAGCCCAGAATGGTGTGCCAGCATCCATCCATCCATCCATCCATCCATCCATCCACCATGCATCTATACATCTATCCATCCATCCATTCATTCATCCATGCATCCATCCATCCATCCATCCATCCACCATACATCTATCCATCCATTCATCCACCCATCCATGCATCCATCGATCCATCCATCCATGCATCCATCCATCCATGCATCCATCCATCCATCCATCCATCCATCCATCCATCCATCCATCCATCCACCATACATCTATCCATCCATCCATCCATGCATCCATCCATCCATCCATCCATCATCCATCCATCCATTCATGCATCCATGCATCCATCCATCCATCCATCCATCCATCATGCATCCATCCATCCATCCATCCATCCATCCATCCACCATGCATATATCCATCCATCCACCCACCCATCCATGCATCCATGCATCCATCCATCCATCCATCCATTCATCCATCCATCCATCCATGCATCCATCCATCCACCATGCATCTATACATCCATCCATCCACCATACATCCATCCATGCATCCATGCATCCATCATGCATTTATACATCCATCCATCCATCCATCCACCATGCATCTATCCATCCATCCATCCATCCACCCATCCATTCATCCATCCATCCATGCATCCATCCATCCACCATGCATCTGTACATCCATCCATCCACCATGCATCTATACATCCATCCATCCACCACACATCTATCCATCCATCCATTCATCTACCCATCCATGCATCCATCCATCCATGCATCCCTCCATCCATCCATCCATGCATCCATGCATCCATGCATCCATCCATCCATCATGCATCTATACATCCATCCATCCACCATGCATCTATCCATCCATCCATTCATCCACCCATCCATGCATCCATCCATCCATCCATGCATCCATCCATCCATCCACCATGCATCTATACATCCATCCATCCACCATGCATCTATCCATTCATCCATTCATCCACCCATCCATCCATCCATCCATCCATGCATCCATCCATCCATCCACCATGCATCTATACATCCATCCATGCATCCATCCATCCATCCATCCACCATGCATCTATACATCCATCCATCCACCATACATCTATCCATCCATCCATTCATCCACCCATCCATGCATCCATCCATCCATCCATCCACCATGCATCTATACATCCATCCATCCATCCATGCATCCATCCATCCATTCATCCACCCATCCATCCATCCATCCATCCATCCATGCATCCATCCATCCATCCATCCACCATGCATCTATACATCCATCCATCCACCATGCATCTATCCATCCATCCATTCATCCACCCATCCATGCATCCATCCATTCATCCACCCATCCATGCATCCATCCATCCATCCATCCATCCATCCACGCATCCATGCATGCATCCATCCATGCATCCATCCATGCATCCATCCATGCATCCATGCATCCATCCATCCATCCATCCATCCATCCATCCATCCATCCATCCATCCATCCATCCATCCATCCATCCATCCATCCATCCATCCATCCATCTTCTGCCATCTTCTGCCATCTTCTGCCATATATGTATATTTTTTGGGGAGTGGGGCATGTCATATCACACCTGAATGACCACCAGTTCCCCCATTTCCAAAATCCCAAATGAACCCCTGTATGAAATTACAACTGTAGGCAACAGTGCATCGGCAACAGCTGCTCTCCTAACCTGCTAATGAATTATAATAATTGCCACTGCATCGCAGCATTGTTAATGAGGTGAAGAGGACATACGTTCAGTAGGAAGGCATGATGATAAAACATGGATCTGCACACCATCCTTACCCTGACAGCCACAGTGAGAACGTATGTTTCTGGCTGCGGCCCGAATGACAGATTGTCAGTGTAATCCTCAAATTACAGTGAGGTGTTCTCGTGTGTGCAGATGAAGGACTGTGACTCATCACACTCTTTCACCATTTCTGAGTGCTTCTCCACGCAGGTGCCATAATTGGATCAATCCAATGTACTTGAAGTCAATGCATAATGAAGATTATATTTACATTAAAAATGTAATAGTTTCATGGTGTAACACTATAATATGTGAAAAAGTTCAAGGGGAATTGATACCTTTAACTCTCAGTTAAAGAACATAATGGCCCCAGTTCTGTAACACCATAAAATGTGATAAATCCAAAGTGAGTTATTACAATATATGTGAATATTCCTATAATAGTATTAATTCACTTTGGACTTTATCACATTTTATCATACATTATAGATGATGGAAAATAATTGGCTGCGTTAGGCTGAGTTAGAAGCGCCTTTGGATACACTCTGAGTAAGTGTCTATCCATATTGTACATGTTCACTCTGGATTTTTTGCCCATTCTTTTTCACAAAAATAGTTCAAGCTCCATCAAGCTGGGAACAAGCCACTCCAGGACATTTTCCTTTTTGGTTTCAGTGTGTTTTCCTCCACTAAGTTTCTGCTCTTTTTCCACATCCCCAGCTACATCCATTTGTACTCAGTCTTATTTGTTTCCAAATGCTTTCTACGCAGCATGATCCTGCCAGCACTGTGAATCAATGCAATTGAGAACTAAATACAGTGTTATAAATAAACAGCCCTGAGTCACAACTGTTAAAGAATAGTATTAATAAACTTAATACCATAAATAAACATACCCTAAATCATTTAATCCATGAATCCATTAGCAAAAACGTTCAGTGAATCTTAATGCAGATTACATATTTACACCAGTAGGTGGCAACAAGTGATTCACTGAGTCACTGAATCGTTCACTCAACCGATTCGTTCAAAACACTGATTCATTTGAGAATGAAACTAGTGTCTTTGATTTCTTCATTGAATCATTTCTCTGTCAGATTTGTTTACGTACGCTGATACATTCAAGGCTGAAACAGGTAAGAAAAAACTTTGTTTTATTCACATTTTCTTAAAACATTGAATCATTTAGCATTGAATAACCACCGCTGTGTGGTCCTCGGTTTAGCTAGCTTTAACTTGTTGGTGGAGCAAAATCAGAATTATACACAATAATACTGGCAATATATACAATGTAATTTCCTCAGTTAACGAACTGAACTGTTTTATTACACTTTATACACTTTTGCTCATGCAATACTTTGCTAAATGTAACACATGTGTGATTGTATTATGCAACATGATAATGTTTGAATTAATATTCGTTTCTGATTCAGGCTACTGTTTATCATGTGCACACAAAATATATGCTTTATCACAGGGCTTCTCAATCAGATCCTTTTAGATGTTTCACTAACCTGACACACCAGCTAATCTGACACAGGAACGGATTATGGATTGAGAAAGCCTGCTTTATCGTATGAGTTGTTTACAGTAATATTTCTCATCTTTTTCATGATGGGCTTATATTGTTGGTTTTATTAAATTCAAGTCTTGAATTTTTTTCCCCATAACCATTCCCTGTTGGCTATTGTTTTAAGAACCTTACCTCAAATCTGTTTACAGCGCTCTTTGATCGTCACCGAATATTGGTTCCTTGGAAATTCAATTAGACTTCTGTCTAGACACATCTTTATTTTTCTGAAATCATGCGAAACAGCTCAGCTGTGCACAGCAGTCGTGTGACTTGCAGGACAGTTGGAGACTTTAGAAGTAAATCAAGCCAGTGAACATAGAGTTCAGTTTTTGAAGAAGTTAATCTAATAGTGAAAATTCTCTCTTTATTTACTCACCCTTACATTCTTAACAACTTTCTTGAGTAGAAGAAAACAATTGACCATTAAAGTGTTCCATGTGACGTTCTGAAAACTTCAGAACAGACTGATATTTAAGTCATTATTTACTAAGTGAATAAATGAATCATTCAGAATTGTGAATGGAGTAAACCAGAAAGAATGATTTGTTCATAAATTAGATACATTGGTAACAAGGTTCTATTTGTTCACAGTTAACTATATTAACGTGATCTAAAAAACAACAACAACAACAAAAAACATTCTAAAGCATTTACTAATCTTACACTCTAAAAATGCTAAAAACAACCCAAATTGGGTTGAAAATGGACAAACCCAGCGATTGGGTTGTTTTGACCCAGCAGTTGGGTAGTTTTATTTAACTCAACTATGTTTAAAAAATACTGTATTGCTTGCTTAAAATGAACCCAAAATATGTTGGAAATGAACATTTATTAATAACTTTAATGAATAATTATTAAATTGCATGTTAATAAATGTTTACCTTTTGATTACTATTGTTGCCTCTAGTAATTATGTGTCTGATTTTTAATTTCCAACCTATTTTGGGTTCATTTTAATCCAGATATACAGTAATTTTTAAACAATAGTTGAGTTTAATGAAACTGCCCAGCACATTGGGCAAACATTTAACCCAATCACTGGGTTTAACCCACCATTTTTTAGAGTGTAGATAATGTTAATGTTAATTTTTTTAAATTTTAGTTTAATAATCTAATAGTAAATGTTAATATTATTTAATGGATCTGAGCAAGCATAAACTAACAATGAAAAGTTATATCTTTATTAATGCATGGCTCATTGTTAATGTTAGTTAATGCATTATAGTTAACATTAACGTTAACTAATGACTAATGAACTCACTAATGGACTCAATGATATGGTCGCAATGATTCAGTCACAAATGGTTCTCGAGTTAACAACTATTGTGAATAATGACTTTTCATGCACAAAAATAACTGTTCAAGAGTCATATGGGCTACTTCTTTTCTTTTCTTTTTTTTTTGGGGGGGGGGGATTAATTATTCATTTAATTCCTTTATTACTATTATTATTTAACAGTCTCTGCTTTAATTTGAACTGTAATGTTCACTTGTAATGTCATGTAATGGCATGGTTTCACAGCAGGTTTGTGCAGGACTCATTTCCATTCAGAAGTGTACAGTAGCTGTTCCAAGGTTGTGGCAGGTAATGTTCCCTACAGAAAGCTACACAGTTGATGCATTTTTTCAAATTCATTATTAATTGATGTCCGGTGGCTCCAGAGGACCTCAGCTGATTGATTGAGGGCTGAAGCTTAGCCATGCAGCACATGCCATACATTTCATAGAGAAACGGAAGGCTTGCTTTCAGTAAAGCCTCACTGTGCATTTTTGAAGTAGTAACTTTAAGGATGTTTACCACCCACACCAACCGTGACAGAAAACCTTCAGTGTATATACAGTGTTTATTGCACAAACCAACTGTTTATGAGAGCATGAAATGACAGGAAGTATCAGCGTGAAGGCTTGAATGGTCATTCAATATGACACTCATTCAAAATTTAGATTTTTTTCCAGGCATTCTCCTTTTAGTTTGGAGTTCTGGAATAAAACTAACATGTACCTTCCTTTCTTGTTTTTTTAACTTGTTCATATCATATAGGAAGCAGGATTGTGAAAACACAGCCATCCATATCAAATATTGCAGTTTTTATCCATCTTAAAAAGACATTTAAAGAGCAACAATCACTCAAAATGAAATGTTCTGGAGGTTTATGTAAAGAAGGAACTACCACTGCTGGAAATTACTGTATACATAATGATTTTGATGCCCACGTTTTGTGGGAAGTGCGTAAATGTGCTGCTTTTCAGGTTTATTCAAAGGCCCTTTGTTCTGATAGGAAGTGTTCTCACATCAGAATGAAACTCAACTGAACAAACAAGCAAACAAAACAAACAAAAGAGCATCTAAATACAAAAGCTAATTAACGAGAAGGGAAATCATGACAGTTTTGATTACTGTTCAAGACAAACCTTATTTACATCTTCTCAGTGTTGACTCTTTCTTCCCGGCATTGGATGATTGGATGATATTCGTGTGATGATATTTAATAATGTTGGGCAACTATCTAAATACAGTGATGCTACTATGTTAACTAGTTTTCAGTGTAACAATTGTAGCATGAAAAAAGTGCTACATTGCATTATTTTGTCATATGATGCTCTATAGTTGATCGAAGTCAGTATTTAAACACTCTCTCTTAAACTCTCTTATCACTCCAATTTATAGGACAGCTGGTCACCGGTGTTTTTGATTCAGTTACATAAAATATGGTTTGCAAATGTATGTGTTCAGGTTTAATGCTGTTTTTAATTGAGATCCTTATAATTACTTTTATGACTGCAAAAATAAATCATGTCATCATATTATAGTTTATATATTTAAATAAATAAATGCATACATACATAAATAATGGCCACTTATATACCTTAAGTGTAGGTACCATTCAAATGTTTTAGGTCTGTAAGTTAGGGGTTCAAGGACGAAGTGCTGAAACTCTACTGTAATTGATCAAATTTCCAAGGATCAGCATTCTCCCCTAAAAGTGATCCGGCAGACCGAACCGTACGTTGTAGAGACTTTGAGGGCTGGTAGTACTCATACCATCTACAACGTCACCAAGGCTCGCCCCAATCGGCCTGAAGGGGGCGCTACAGCCATGAAAAGTAAGAAATCGCTAGGCATTAGGCATAGGCTCAAGTGTCTTATATTGTTGGAATCCTTGGCTCAAGATGGACAAAATGCATGCTTCGGATTCAATCGTTGCATTCAAAATTTTCTGGTATTTTGGATTTTTTGAAAAACCTACTTTTGAGAACTAGTCCTAGGTTTTTGGCCCAATCGGAACCAAACCAGTGCGCCAAGATTTTCCAGAGTCTGATTGTCAATAATTGTCCAAAAAAGTTGAAATTTCGATTCATGGTCCCTAAAGGCCGCCAAAGTGTTCGAAGTCGGTGGAGCCACTTTTCCTAAAATGGCAATAACTCGTGAATGGAGTGAGATATTTTCACCAAACTTGGAACACAGGTGTATGGGCTCAGTCTTTGGTCATGTGAAAAAAAAAAAAAAAAAAAAATCATGATAATTGGCCACTTGGTGGCGATATAACAGAAAAAAAAGATTGAAAATGGCTATAACTTGACTTATGACTTGAAAATAGACATGCAGTGTCTTTGTCCAGGGTGCAATGAACGTCTATGAGGACATTGACGTATCTCAGAAAACATGGCCGCCATCGGCCAGTGAAGTTTCATTGAAGTTTGAGCACCTATCAGACAAGGCTAACGTAGGCCAATCGGAACAAAACTCGCTGGGCCTGTTTGTCTCACGGCCCTTTAGGCCTGTGAGAAATTTGAAAGAAATCAGCCACCGGGAGACGCCTTCATGTTTTTCAAGGATTGTATATTACACAGTTTTTCACACACGGTCATAGCACATGGTAGAACTCCTTATTCTGAGCAACTTTGCCTCTGTCCATAGAATTGTTCATTAAATATTGGAGACTATTTCAAAAACCAACTTTGGCGAACTAATCCTAGGTTTTTGGCTCAACCTCGATAACTGTTAAAAAGCTTTATGAACCATATATTTCCTATGGTAAATTGCCTGTATTTGCTGTAAATGGTCTTTTCCATCTAAGATCAAGATGCTTATAGGCTTGCCAAAACATTATACCTTTTTATGCATGTGCTAAAAGACTATATATATATATATATATATATATATATATATATATATATGTGTGTGTGTGTGTGTGTGTTTGAAACCACTGCTAAATATCTATAAGTATGGTGGTATTCTGCCATATTTCTCACTGACAACTTGTATACTTCCAACTAGTATTTATGACTTTGTGTTACTGTGGTGAATAAAAATATTAATTTCTTTTTAAAAAATCTAACTGACCCCAATCTTTGGCTTTAGGTGTTTACAAAATGGTAACTTGACTTTAGTGTAAATTATGGCAAACTAGAGGTTTAAAGTAGCTTCTTTTTCATATATATACCTCTGGGAAAGGTATATGTTGAAATATCGCACTATACTAGAGCCATTGAGTGAATGTGTTAAAAACTGAGCAGAAATGCTCAAACTGAATGAATCTGCTACCCGGTGTGGAATATCTGTTTATCTTTCTGCTATTAGTGAGTGTATGAAGGCTATTCATGTTAGTTGGGCGACAATCAGCAGCTGTACGTTTGAAGTGACAAACATGAAGTGAGATGAGCAGGTCAACTCTGACTGGCATTTCCTCTGTTTGTTTGTGTCACTCTGTGTAAGTGTGGGTCCATGTTAGTTGCAAATGGCCATCTTACTGAACTGTAGCATCCTACATGTAAACTCCACACGGATTATCTTTTACATGCCAAAGAAATGACAGAAAACTTTTTTTTTTTTTTTTTTAACTCCTTATGAACCATATATAATCAAGGCCAAGCTGTTGATTTGCAAAGACTGTGCTCCACATTCAATCACTGTTTTGTTTTTTTCTCAAATATTCAGGTTGGTGTGCACCGTTGAATAATTTATCTTTCATAAATTACAAATTGACTAAAATAAAGACTTGAGAAACAGTCTTAGGGGAAGTTAAATGTCTTGGGATTTCCCAACAAACTTTGTTTTGTCACAGTGCCTGAGGTGAGCTTATGCAGCACATCCCAACACATTTAACAGAAGAGACCGTCTCAGAAGACATCACAAAATAGAGGACTGAAGGCTTGTGAGGAGCGTCTAGGGAGGCCTTGACGTAGTTGAAACACGTCGTCAAGGGCACTGAGCAAACTCGCAGGACAGCTGCGATGGGAAATGGGGCTCATAGAGGGGAAATTATTTGGTTAGGTTTTTTAGTTTTGTTGAGTGGCCATTTTTTTGTTCACTTGTTTTCTGGTCAGCGGAAAAGTGTGTAATTAAACTGTCTGGGTGAAGTCATGTTGATCAATCAGAGAAATGGATTTTTGTGTATGAGCCTGGGTTTAGAAAACATTTCCATTAACTCACATGCAGAGATATCAGAGCACTTTCCAAACAGGAAAAAAAAAAGTGGGGTCTAATTTTATTATTGGTGAAATGATTATGCTTTACAACAAACAAGGCCCTGTTTCAAAGCTGCTTTGTAGGAAATCGATTTCTGTGCGTTTTTCCTAACAGCCTTCCGATAAATATTAGAACAGGAAAGATTCTGCTGCGCCATTGATTGGTTTTCTTGGGCATCGTTGCAAGAACATTAATTCAAAGAACAATCATGCTATTCTTATGATGCATTAAAGGGATAGTTCACCCAAAAAGGAAAATGTGATGTTTATCTGCTTACCCCCAGGGCATCCAAGATGTATGTGACTTTGTTTCTTCAGTTGAACACAAATGATGATTTTTAACTCCAACCGTTGCAGTCTGTCAGTCGTATAATGCATTGCAATGGTAACAAAATCTATGAGAGTAAAAAAAAAACATGCACAGACAAATCCAAATTAAAACCTGCGGCTCGTGATGACACATTGCTGTCCTAAGACACGAAACGATTGGTTCGTGTGAGAAACCGAACAATATTTATATAATGTTTTTACCTGTAAAACACCACTATGTCCAAATGCCCTGCACATCCGGTTGGTGAGGTCAGAAAACGCGTTCTGATGACGGAAGTGATCTCTCACGCTTTGCGCAGGGCAGTTGGACATTGTGGTGTTTTACAGGTAAAAAATGTGTCGTCACGAGCCGTAGGGTTTAATTTGGATTTGTCTGTGCATGTTTTTTTTTTACTCTTATAGACGAAGTTCCCATTGACATGCATTATACGACTGACAGACGGCAACAGAGTTAAAAATCATCATTTGTGTTCCACTGAAGAAACAAAGTCACATACATCTTGGATGCCCTGTGGGTAAGCAGATAAACGTCAAATTTTCATTTTTGGGTGAACTATTTTCTACTACTTTAAATCAATATTCCAGGTATGTTACAAGTTAAGCTCAATCGACAGCACTTGTTGACTACTATACAATTTGTACTTGTCTTTCCTTAAATTTAAAAATGCAAAAATCTGGGTTACAGTGATGCAATCTATAAATCTTAAAATGTTTCAATATTATAGACACAAAAAGTAAACAATAAATGTTAAAGGTGCCCTCGAATGAAAAATTGAATTTATCTTGGCATAGTCAAATAACAAGAGTTCAGTACATGGAAATGACATACAGTGAGTCTCAAACTCCATTGTTTCCTCCTTCTTATATAAATCTCATTTGTTTAAAAGACCTCAGAAGAACAGGCGAATCTCAACATAACACCAACTGTTACATAACAGTCGGGGTGTACGCCCCAATATTTGCATATGCCAGCCCATGTTCCCAACATTATGAAAGGCATTAGACAAGGGCAGCCAGTATTAACGTCTGGATCTGTGCACAGCTGAATCAACAGACTAGGAAAGCAAGCAAGAACAATAGCGAAAAATGGCAGATGGAGCAATAATAACTGACATGATCCATGATAACATGATATTTTTAGTGATATTTGTAAATTGTCTTTCTAAATGTTTCGTTAGCATGTTGCTAATGTACTGTTAAATGTGGTTAAAGTTACCATCGTTTCTTACTGTATTCACGGAGACAAGAGCCGTCGCTATTTTCATTATTAAACACTTGCAGTCTGTATAATTCATAAACACAACTTCATTCTTTATAAATCTCTCCAACAGTGTAGCATTAGCCGTTAGCCATGGAGCACAGCCTCAAATTAATTCAGAATCAAATGTAAACAATATTACAGTATACAATACTCACATAATCCGACGCAAGCATGCCGCATGCATGACGAACACTTTGGAAAGATCCATTTGAGGGTTATATTAGCTGTGTGAACTTTGTTTATGCACTGTTCAAGGCAAGCGCGAGCTCCGTGGGTGGGGAGCACGAGAATTAAAGGGCCAGTAGCCCTGAATCGGCTCATTTATAATGATGCCCCAAAATAGGCAGTTAAAAAAATGAATTTCTGAAAAATCTATGGGGTATTTTGAGCTGAAACTTCACAGACACATTCAGGGGACACCTTAGGCTACGTTCACACTGCAGGCTGAAACGACCCAATTCCGATTTTTTTGCCCCTATGCAACCTGTATCTGATCTTTTCATGACAGTCTGAACGACACAGATCCGATCTTTTCAAATGTGACCCAGGCCACTTGGGTATGTGGTCCTAAATCCGATACGTATCCGATTTTTTGAAATGCGACCTCCGTCTGAACAGCCAGACCACATGTATCCGACCCGTACGTCATTGATACGCTACAAACGTCATAATTGTGCGTTGAAGTAGGCGGGAACGAGAAGATAAACAACAATCATGGCGGACGATGCTGCTGAGACCAGTCAATGGAAGGGAAGCGAGGTCACAGATTTAATTAATATTTGGGGTGACAGCTCTATTCAGGCCAAACTCGAGGGCTCTTATCGGAACCGGGCGGTTTACGGAAACATTTCCAGCGAAATGGCCGAGCGTGGTTACAAACGATCCTGGCTCCAATGCCAGCGAAAAATAAAAAGCCTCCGAGCCAAATACAAGGAGGTTAAAGACTGGAACAAACGAAGTGGCCGTCAACGTATCACCTGTCCATTTTACTGTCCACTTTAATATTGCAAAAAGAGCTCCGCTGTTGACTACACTGTTGTTGACATCCATGTTTAACGTTAGCTACTTCCGCAAACAACGAGTGACGTCGTTGACCTTTGCGTACTTTTCTGCGCATGCGGGTCACTTCTGGGTCATTTCACGTTCACACAGGAGATCACAAAAGGTCGCATTTAATTGAAAATGTGAACGGCCTTGCAAAAAAATCTATTTTTTTCAAAAAATCTTAATTGAGCATTAAGCCCTGCAGTGTGAACGTAGCCTTAGACTTATATTACATCTTTTTTAAAAAAAGTTCTAGGGCACCTTTAAAATGATTTGAGTTTGGGGGAAGAAAAAAAAATGCTTACTAACCTTTTCTATGTGAAGTTTTATCCATTTTGACAACTGCATTGCCATGACAATGTGGCATCTAAAACCTTAAAATGACCCTTTCAACTTTCAAATAACACATTTTGTCAGAATCCGTGTTCAAGTGTTTTTTGTGTGTGTGTGTGTGTGTGTACAATTATAACAAATAATAATTATATATTTTTTTGCTTTCTTTGCTTTGCATTCTGCTTTTTTAGTTTTTCCAAAAATTGCTCCCCATTACTTCCATTCCAGTGCCTCACTCACTATAACTTCTTCTTCTGCTTCTGCTTCCACTATTGAGCCTACAGCAGCCCATAGAACCGCTTGCAGGAAAATTATGAAATTTGGCACACAGATAAAGGACAGTCTGAACATTAACCACCTCAAATTTGAAGTCTCTAACTCATTCCCTTTAGCACCACCAACTCTCCAAAGTTGCACTTACATTGCACTTTTGAAACATAACTGCTAGAAACAACTTTTTTCCCTCTGATTCCTTAGCATCCTATGATGTCATTTTCCATCATGAACATTTTTCCGCCATTTTTAACTTTCCGTTCTAGATGGTTAGTCCGATATTCACCAAAATTGTCTCACATCATCTTCAGACAATGATGGCAAAAACTTAAAGGTGCCCTCGAATCAAAAATTGAATTTTCCTTAGCATAGTTGAATAACAAGAGTTCAGTACATGGAAAAGACATGCACTGAGTTTCAAAACCCATTGTTTCCTCCTTCTTATATAAACCTCATTTGTTTAAAATACATCCGGAGAACAGGCGAATCTCAACATAACACCGACTGTTACGTAACAGTCGGGGACTCCGCCCCCAATATTTGCATATGCTCATGATCCAGGCCAGGCGGAACCGCCCAGCGGAATCATCGGAAGTTCTGCAAGCAGAGTGAAGAAACAAGCCAAGCGAGGATAACAGCGAAAATGGCAGATCATGGAAATAAATGTTATGTTCCAGGCTGTGAAGGGGATGTGAAAACTTTTCATAGTCTTCCTCCAGAAAAAAACTGTCAAAAGGCATGGCTGATGTTTATCTATAACCGGATACCGGAACAATTTAACTCAAAGTTGTTAGTTTGCTCTGCCCATTTCACCACGGACAGCTTTTCTAACCTGGGACAATATCAAGCAGGCTTCGCTCAGCGTTTGACACTGAAGAAAGGGGTAATTCCAACTATATTCCCGCAAGCAGTAAGTAGTGCTTTTATCCACATCTTGGCTGTAGAAACTATTTCTGATTAAATGTAAAGTTTCTTAGTGAGCTAACAACATTAACGACCATGTACCCAGTGTTGTCTAGATCTAATGCAAGATGCTAGTACAGTAACAAATAGCAAAGTTTACGTAACTACTATTAACGGTGAGGTTAAAATTTATTACTGTCTTTGTTATATAAATCTATAACATAACCGTAGATACATATGCCAATTCTCTTTTGTCGGATATAATTATAATTTGACCTATATTTAACCAACAACACATTACACCGAAGCTAACTATGTTAGTTTATTTGCTTACAGATAGCTACAGATACTCGATCCTTCTAGCTAACTTTCTACACCGTTCAAACTGAAACGATAGTCATTTGACAAGACATTTAGTCCCTTTTTTTCAAATATTTTTATTTTTGAGAACTTGTATGACTTGTATGCGTACACCTGTGGAAAAAGATATTTATAGACGATGTAAGTTTTTGTTACTAATAGCTAAATCGTAATCACACTACGGCAGCTGAGTAGTAAACATGACACTGCTTTTTTGGAATGTCTTCTATGCTTTACTTTGGTTGGCTAAATAAATCAAATTTAAAATCATATCGGTAATGTCAATATATTAGAAACAAATTTTCGTTCGTTGTTTAGAGTTGTTATTGCAAAGTGAAGAAGCTATCATTGTAAAACCATACAGCGACACATTATTACAATTTTTTTTTTTTACAATGCTAAAAACAAAGTTGCAAATACTGACGTTATGAGTTATAGTGTAAAGTTAACGCTATATGCTAGTTCCATTGACGTAACAGTTACGTTTTGCAGGTGCATACTGAAAATAAAGACTAACTTACCACTCAGAAACGTCTATGGCCAATCGCAACAAAATTGGTTGTTCCTATACATCTGCATCTTCGTCAGAAACAGGCTCAAACATATAAGGTTGAATACCAAAACTCTCCATCGTTCACGCCGTACAGTACAGATTTGTTCGCTATCAGTGTGAGCTACTGGAAGGAGCCGAACAGTGAAACAGCCAATCAGAGCGGAGCACCATATTACTATTCATGAGCCTTCCAAATAAGGCAAAAACAGACCTTTTCATTCTAGGGGCTATTTGTGGGGTTATAAATGGAGCTGTAAAACCATATCTGGACAATTTTCGGCCATAAAAAAGCCACATACCCTCTATGTAGATATCAGGGAACAATTTAAAATGTTTTTTCAAATCACTCAAGGGCACCTTTAAAATCTTTTTCATAAACCAAACCGTCCCTGAATAACTCCTTAATGAATTCAATGAAGAACTTAAAAATGGATGTAAGGCTCTATCTCTGCAACATTTTACCATATTGAGATGAATCTTGGTAAGTTATCACAAGCATGACCTGAGGCTACTTGCTGCATTTCGGCACAGCGCCACCTACTGGTCAAGTTATATGAAAAATGGCTTATAACTTCTGAATAGTTTGCCCAAAAATCATGAAACTGGTCTCTTATGATTCAGTGCATCATATATCAGCCATTTTGGGTGTTGACCATTTTGAATTTGGTTGTAGAATGCTGTATTTTACAAGTGCATTACGAAACACATTATAAGTCATCAGGACTATGCCCTAAAGGTACTCAAAAAGTTTTGAGACAGCACCACCTCACACTGACCACACAACACCAATTTGGTAACAGCTCCACCAATTGGTCAAAAATGCTAAGCAATTAAATCATGTTACTACCGATTGTTTTTATGATTTTTTTTTTTTTTTTTTTTTTTTTTTTTTTTTAAATGTCTTTAATTACTCATTGTTGCAGTTGGTCTGATGCTCCCAGCCATGCTTGCATTTTTTTTTTTTTTTTTTTTTTGTGCATGGCCCCTGATTATGATTCTGTTGATTAAGCTTAACTTGTATCGAACCCGTAATATTCCTTTAGGATTTATGCCTTCATCAGTGTTCTTGAAGCCTTTAAAGATGTAACATTGTCCTCTCGAGAATAAGCATTTTGAAGAAATCTGGAAATAATTCTCAGCTCCATGCAGCTGTCACAAGTTTCTGTACAAAAATCTCAGGATCTCATCAAACGCTGTCATATAAGTTAGAAGAAGGTAGAAAAAGTTTCAAATATATAGAGGCAATGAGAAGCCTAATTTCGGTTTTCTCTCAGCATGGAAGAGTCCCGTCTTTGATGGCGATCTCCCACTGGACGCCATTTGCCTCACAGATGCTTCAGAGACATCTGCTTCTTTCTGCAGCAAAGCATTTAATAAGCGAACAGCAATTAAACCTGTGCATCAAATCTGCTGTTACAAAATCAGAAAAAAAACTTGGACTGGAGGTTTTTTGAACATTGAAAATTGGATTAATTCTATTCCTAGTTCAGACAACATTGGGTTTAATTACTCAATGAGAATTTCTTGAAGTCAGGCTAAAGGAGAAGCTATAATTTGTGTTTTGGAAAATGACCCGTCGTTGACCACTTTCATCATTTTATTTTAAGAGAACATGAATTTTATGAGAAATACAACTGGAGCGCAGTGGTTATTTTGCCTCTCTGTGATGAATAAAGGTTTAAGGCAGAAACAACATTTGCTGTTGCTCTTTAATTAAGTCATCTGTATGGAACAACAGGGAGGTCTGGGTGAAAAACACTACGCCTGTTTAATGACGTTGTCTTAAAATGCAAACTTTTGCCTGGAGCAACCATCATTCCAGTGTGAACCCAAAACACATTTGTTAAATGAACAATTAGTGTGTTTATGCATTCTCAAAAGGTGGCAGTGGTTACAAAAACATGATAGACTTATGCAAATATATAATATAAAAGAAGTTTCATTGCTTGAGGAGGTGATTTACTATTGTTTCCTGTGAAATAATGTATACATTCAGCATACATTATTCTAATAATGATTTATCTCAAAGAGAGATTTTTTTACATCCATCCATCCATCCATCCATCCATCCATCCATCCATCCATCCATCCATCCATCCATCCATCCATCCATCCATCCATCCATCCATCCATCCATCCATCCATCCATCGGTGTAGAAACAAGTTTCACTCAGAAATGATCTATCATGAGTAAGTCTATGCATAGCATAAAAAGAAAGATAGAGTGAGAGACTGTGTGAGAAATAGCCATGGCAAGAGGTTAGTATAATGTAAAGTTTGACCTTTTAACAACTTAATAACATGACAGAGGACCAGCAGATTACTAGAGGGCAGAGAGAGGGAGCGAGAAAGAGCGATCATCCTTCACTTTCAGGTCTCGTTCTTCATCCATCTGTAATCCCCTTGTGCAATCTTTCTCTCCACTCCACTAGCTCCAGGGTCCCTGCACAAGCCTTTCCAATCCTGCTGAATCTTGGGAGGTCAGAGAGGCTGCCGGTCCCCATCAGACAGTCAGATCTTCGGCATGAGTGGCCTTCGTTTCTCACGCCCCGTCACTGTAACAATCACTCCATGTGACACTTCACTGTATGTCTCTGCACTCATTGGCCATTTTGTTAGGTACACCTTCCTAATAATGTACTGGACCCTCTGATGACATGACATTGATTTAACAAGCTGCTGGAAGTATTGCTTAGAGATCCAGGGAAAACACTAACGTTATTAAAGTTTACATATTACGACTCTAGCATCATTTCTGACAGCTACTTTGTAGCTTATCCATGTTGAGTCCACGAATAGACGCTGACACAGTCAAAACATGTAATCTGAGAAGCGCTAATAGTTTAGTCAATTATTTTGGCCCTCAAAAGCTATATTGCCAATATGACAGTATAGTGCATCAATAAGCAATTTGGTGCATCGCTGACATTAGCAATTTTTGAGACACACAAACACCCTTTAGCACCAACAATCATTGAACGGTCAATGTCAACAGCAACTGAATCTACTGACTGAATCTCTGCATGCTTTATCCATCCATCCATCCATCCATCCATCCATCCATCCATCCATCCATCCATCCATCCATCATTATATCATTTAATCCATCCATCCATCCATCCATCCATCCATCATTATATCATTTAATCCATCCATCCATCCATCCATCCATCAATCCATCCATCATTATATCATTTAATCCATCCATCCATCCATCCATCCATCCATCCATCCATCATTATATCATTTAATCCATCCATCCATCCATCCATCCATCCATCATTATATCATTTAATCCATCCATCCATCCATCCATCCATCAATCCATCCATCATTATATCATTTAATCCATCCATCCATCCATCCATCCATCCATCATTATATCATTTAATCCATCCATCCATCCATCCATCCATCCATCCATCCATCCATCCATCCATCATTATATCATTTAATCCATCCATCCATTCATCCATCCATCCATCCATCCATCCATCCGTCCATCATTATTTCATTTAATCCAGCCAGCCATCCATCATTCTATCGTTTAATCCATCCATCCATCCATCCATCCATCCATCCATCCATCCATCCATCCATCCATCCATCCTTCCATCCATCATTATATCATTTAATCCATCCATCCATTCATCCATTCATCCATTCATCCATCCATCCATCCATCCATCCATCCATCCATCATTCTATCGTTTAATCCATCCATCCATCCATCCATCATTCTATCGTTTAATCCATCCATCCATCCATCCATCCATCCATCCATCCATCCATCCATCATTCTATTGTTTAATCCATCCATCATTTAATCCATCCATCCATCCATTCATCCATTCATCCATCCATCATTATATCATTTAATCCATCCATTCATCCATTCATCCATTCATCCATTCATCCATCCATCCATCGTTTAATCCATCCATCCATCCATCCATCCATCCATCATTCTATCGTTTAATCCATCCATCCATCCATCCATCATTCCATCCTTTAATCCATCCATCCATCCATCCATCCATCCATCATTCTATCGTTTAATCCATCCATCCATCCATCCATCCATCCATCCACCATTCTATTGTTTAATCCATCCATCATTTAATCCATCCATCCATCCATCCATC